>NC_046968.1:4821327-5118827 GCF_009769545.1 Cyclopterus lumpus | reverse complement strand
TGTGTGTGTGTGAGCGTGTGTGTGCGGGAGGCGGCAATTTCATAGTAATTCGACCCCTTTGTAAATTGCAACCCCCTCTGAATCTGCATATTCTATTATTTGGGTAATACGATGACTTCTACAGAATTAAATTACTCCGAAACTTCAAAGCACCGTCTCCCTGTAATTCCCCGTCAGTGAAGTCAGTACAAATCGATAGAAGAGAAGGAGTGCGGCTCATAACTCGATTCCATCCGGCATCAGATGCTTGCTTGCTTTTGCCTTGTAGACTGTTTGGGCTCTCGTGTGCATTGAGACCCACCAAAGTTCTGCCCGTCATCGCTCATCAAAGGTTAACGGTTTACTTCAAGTTTGATCTCTCGGACCGATGAGCTCGCTATTGAAATTCAATGTAGTCAACGTTTTACATCTATGGTGGACTGATTGGCCTGCCCAATTTGTATTTATGACTCTGTGTGCATGCCGTTTATCATTTATATGCCAATGCCTTATTGGCATTCAGCACAGATTTATAGATTTAGCCATATATCTGTTAATCTGCAGGTTCACTATAATTGGTGTTCATCAATGGGCCATCCTGTTGTACCAATACTGAGTAGAGTAACTAATGTAACAAATTATTTTATTTTTACACTGTGATTAATTTATTCATTATTTTTGACTCAATTAATTGATTAATGGTTTATTAACTAAACAATTAATCAGCCACTATACTTATGACCTAATTAAGTCCCAAACAACATCCTGTTGTTGTGTCTGTAAAGTGGGTTAATGAAGGAAGAGGCGTCCGAGGCCGGCTACAGATTTATAGATTTAGTTTGAATTTTCCTTCCGTCTGAAAATACTTATAAACAATATTTTATCCTTTTGATCAAAGGGAATGTATTTTAAACTGTTTTTGAAACCTAAAGATATTGAAGGTGCATAGAATAGAGAACAAAATCAAGTCGTCAGACTTTAGAGGCTGGAACCAGCTAATAGGTATTTTTCACAGCAAACATTTTATATTTATACTTTTATACGAGTCACAATTGAATATCTTTTGGTTTTCGACAGCTGGTTGGGCAAAACAAGTACGTTCAAGACATAACCGTGTGCGATGGGAACCAACCACATATATATAGTTATAAATGAAGGGATTCGACATTCATTCGGGGTGACAGTAGGGTCTTGATTTGGGTAGATTCAAGTCCAGCAGGTACCAGGTACAGAGTGTGAACTGGAGAGGTTGGGCGCTGGAGGTCAGCTGGCTGTCACAGCTCTGCTCGGGACGCTGTGCTGCATCAGTCCCATCAATCTGAGGTCTCTCCTCAAATAACAACAGAATAAAAACACTCATTTCCTCAAGGGGACAAATACAATACCCTACATATATTCACAAAAACTTGGCGTTTAGAAGGGTTGGGGTTCAGTCAGCATGTAGACAGGAGCAGCCCTGCACTTAGTGACTGACACGGCACTCCGCTCACTGAAAAGCAGCCCGACGGTGCCGTGCTGGCTGAAAACTATTCAGTGAGCGGTTGTCAAAGCTTTAGGTCTTCAGTGTTTGGTTACAGACGGAATTGGGATCATCTGCCAGGCCAGCAAATCTAACTATTGCGAGATACACTGACACTTTGATTTTGACTTTACAATCGTTGAAGCTGAGAAAAATATGAAAGTTCACCAGTCTTATCCTTTTAAGCAATTCATCAATTGTCAAATTTGTTAAAGATAACATTTCTGTTGATCGACCTGGAAGTATGATTATTCAAGTGAGGTAAAACGGTCATTATACACAGAGATGAGAAAATGCTCCTCCTGTCTCCTCCCTCTATGTCACCATCACAGTGCAGACGCACAGAGGGAGGCTAATACGAATGTACACAGAAGAGGCACTCCACAATCTGCCCGCACCAGAGTGTGTGAGCCAAGGTGCGACACCATAACGCTTGTAATATGATCCAATATCCCGACATTTGGTCATTAAAACTATTTCATGGCTCTTATAATGGGAGGCGAGCGAGTTGGATTCCGCCCACCCTCTCCAGCCTCGTTCTCTCCCTGCTGCTGATGAAAATCGTTTATCGCCTCTGCTCCCCTCTTGTTGCCAACTCATCCTAAATGTCCGACAATCAGTCAAGCGATTGTTTTCCTCCCTCCCGGCATGCAGGAGCAGCGCTGCCGTCCTCCCTCTCCATGTTAATTTGCCTGTAACTCACCCCAGAACACAGTGCGTTTTCCCCGAGATTTAGGATGCCCATTTGGATCCGAGCAGGCCGGTCAATATGACAATCACGCTCTTTCTATTAAAACCCATAAATACAGAGACACCCTCTTCCTCGCAGAGGAAGTATTTACTGACTGCATAGGGGAAATGCTGGAGCCAATAAAATGGCTTCCATCATTTGCTATTTTTCTCAGCGAAGTTTTATGGCAATTTGAAAGAGGGGAAGAATACTATCGCCTTGAGAGGGAGGCAGGAGGTGAGTTTGTTTTTGTCTTTCATTTCTATTATTTAGTCTTTCCTCCACTCCATCTATTGTGTTCGGTCTAATGTGGTGACCTGAGTCTGATCCTGCTTCATGTAACAAACCCACGTTGTTCTGCCCTCATTCTTCTCCCCGGTTCCCTCTGGCATCGTTATAGTAGTGTATACTAGTCCACTTCCCTCTCTTCCTTCACCTCTTTCTTTGGTTCCCTTCTCTTCATTTCACCCTCTTCCTCTCCCAGCTCCAGACTCTCTGATTTTAACTGGAGGAAGCACTCCCTCCCTGCCTCTCTTCCTACACCCCACACCACCACCACCACCACCACCATCCCGCTTTCTCCCTAAGTCCTCTGTGTTGTCTCTCACCCATCCCTCGCCTCACCCCTGTACTTCCTCCCTCCTGGCTGCCGTTCATGTGAAGTGACGGCTGCTCACTGACCCTCGGGGAAACATCTTCTCCATCTCGGACAAGCGATGATATGTGCTGGCTCTGTTAGCGGCAACACACACAAACACACACACACACACACACACACAAACACACACACACACACACACACAACATACACGCACAGACTAAACATGGACAAACATGTGCACGTATACACAGACTTACACATAGAACATGTACTGTATATACTGTATGTATGCATCCGCACACACATGCAGACCGACACGTCGAACCAGAGAGATGCACATACACACACCATGGGGACACGTACCTCATAGATTAGAACAGACGCATGCTGTTTGCTTTGTTCTTGGAATATCCTAAAACCTTTTCCGTGTCCCATTTTCAACCACTTACCCAGCATGTGTTGCTCTCATCTTAGGCTTTTAGGCCCTATTAGATGTTTATGCCAACCAGAGGCAGAGTAAATGCGGGGATCGGACTGCAGGGGCGCCCCTGGTGCTCCCTGTACATGTCACACAGCGAGCAGGCGGTAGCCTCTCTCTTTTGTCTCTGTGTCTCTCTCTCTTTGCCTGCTGCCTTTACTGAACCGGTCACATTTATCTGGCCTTCTGTCTCAATTCATTAAGCATGAGTGCACTCCGCGGCGCTGTTGAAGCAGCGTGGGTAGAGAGACGGGAGGGTGGAAGAGTGCTTACTCTCCTAATGTATTGTGGACTTTAAAAAAACAAAACAATTGTTATTCATGATTCTAGCGGGGTCTAGCTTTCGTATGATATAAATCCCAATAACACGAATACTACATCTACGATTTCTGTCCACCACTACTTATCGCAGTTCTGCTGCCTGATATCAATACAAGACACTTTTTACTACTAAAGTATTTCAATATCACTTTTAATTTAAAAGGTATTTTCATAAAATTACTATTATTTGAATTATTATATTATAAAAAATAAACGATTTCCTCACTTACTGCAGATAGTATTAGTTGTAATGCCCAGGTTATCAGATTAAGACGATAGGTTGACCAGATCTTCTGAGAAATTTGAACCAGTACATTCTTGTTATTATCAATTAAGATGATATCATAGGGTATCCCGGTTTATGATTTCATAACGATGATGATTCCATTGTAAGGCGGATAAACTGCCAAGCACTGTTACAACATCTTTATTATACCATATATCCACAAGGGAAACGTTTGATGCATAGCCTGCACCTATTGTACCACTTTCTGTAATAGTAGCTCATACACATACAATTGATGTCAGGATCAGTAGCAGTATTGAAAAAATCTGCAATTTAAAGGATAGTTAATTCATGTATTTACTTTTGTGGCCAGTTTTTGTCGGCCCAAGTCAGTTGGTCAGTTAGTCCCATTGTTCCCAATTTTTCTTATTTATCACAATCTCTCGCAAGCCAACTCTACAATGCAAACCCTATTTGTGTTTGGGTAATGGGACATTTGGAGCAAACCATCCAGGCTACTGTCGTTTTAGAGTATGAGCAAATTTCCTTTTTATATCGTAGTGAAGGTGTCCAGGTGAGATTTGGCCTGAATACGTCTCACTGCTGAGATGGCCAAAACCTCGACTGAAAGTCAGCAACGCTCGTGTGGAAGAAGTGTCTATAATTAAAAGCAGGGTGAATTGCATGTGCCCACTCTGTAGTTTGTAATGGAGGGAGGGCACAGATATATCTTTAACTGTGAAGAGTTGAGTGTACAAGTTATCGGTTGATTATGCCTCCACACAGCAGCCAAATGAATAGACCCTAATCCTAACAAGTTTCATTGTAACATCGTTGTGTGGGCAATCTTTAATTTCTACTGAAAGATTCCGCTAAAGCATCGCTCATTTTAAATGAGCTGTAAAGCTGATGCATAATGGTGGTCATTGCCATGGCCTTAATGGTAATATCTCAGTTCAATACAAAGTACAACAAGTTTGGGTTCAAAATGGGCTGTCAAGTGTATCTGATTCTGCCAGATACACTTGTTCACGTATTACTTACATACTTTTGTGTCTAGACACAAAGCAGCTAGTACAGCCAGAGATCCTTCTGTTCCATATACAAAAGGGTTTTGTTTGCATTCTTGTGGATTGATGAATGTAAATGGTAAATGGGCCTGTACTTGTATTGCGCTTTTCTAGTCTTCCGACCACTCAAAGTGCTTTAACACTACATGCCATCATTCACCCATTTACAGCCATTCATACACTGATGGGAGGAGCTACGGTTCCACCTGCACATCGGCAGTAACTAACATTCACACACATTCATACACCGTAGTCACAGCTACGGCAGCAATTTTGGGGTGAAGTGTCTTGCCCAAGGACACATCGACATGGGCTAGCGGAGATCGAACCGTTGGGATTTCCAAAGTTGGCTTGCTGAGTTTTATAAATGCACATTTTATTGATGGGAATATTAGATTCTGCATTATCTAGTCCACCTCAGATGGGAGAAAAGGGACTAGAAATAGATCTTGATCAGGGTCTTTGTTCAGCTAGATTTCCTGTTAGCTTGACAGTGTGCCAATGTGGGCCTGGTAACAAACGAACGCACACAAGCAAAACACCTTGAAACTACATCATTTAATGTAAAACTTTCCTCCAAGGGATTTACAGATCTTTCCCCCGTTTGCCACCCGCTTTCATGTGTGTGTCCCAGATGCATGATTACAAGCATCACAGTTCTCTCACAAATATCACAGAATATTAAAATATGCTGCCCTAACTTTGCGGGCGTTTGAGTGTTAAAGAATGACACTGTTGCGAGATTGCAGGGCTTTATGGGTTGATTCAGAGGATGTCCCATTTAAGGCGTTGCATGTGGTGGATTTGTGTTTAACTTCAGAATCCGGACTCCCTGAACAGAAAAGGCACTGTGTTGTTCGACTAACATAACAGTGGGAACAAAGAATAGGCCGTACATATTAATAATATACACACACGCTTTGGCAAAACATCCCCCTCAGATTTTGCTGCACACAGAGTGCTGGCTGGCTGTAGTCTGTCCTGAGGAAAAAATAAATTAAATTCACTTTCCGATTTTATAGTACTCTGCATCAACCTCTGCAGCAGCGTTTGCTGAATATAAACTTTAGTTTGTGTGTGTGTGTGTGTGTGTATTTATGAATGTATAAATGCCAGTGACTTTGTATGTGAAACATCTTTCTTGATGGAAAGCTTCCCCCCATTACACCTCTAAGACTGTAAATTAAAATCATCTTTTCCCTTCTCTCGCCTGTCTATTTCTATCTCTTTCTCTTACACGCATGCACGTACGCACACACGCACGTACACCGTTAACCATAGACAGCAGTGCCAAAGAACCAGCCATTGTGACAAACGTTTCGAGGCACACACCCCCTCCATGGCAATCCTCCATCTCTTGTGCAACCACACACACACACACACACACTGGAAGGCAAACCGAAGGGAATACTGTACATGTGCAGCTCAAAAATGACGAGCTTGTATAGCATTAACTTGAGTAGAATAGCAATTCTCCTCTTTGCTTTGTCCCGTTTCCTTTGTCCATCATTTACGCAAGACTCATCTTCAAATCAATACGCTGTAAGTCTTTGGCCCGCATGTGTCGTGCTCACTCAGAAAGGATCCCCCCCATAAAAAGTACTAAGAAATTCATACAGCGTTTGGCTGCAATCTGTCTAATCAGTTGCTTTGGTCTGGCAAACAGAGATAGAAGGATGAATAGTGCACGCAGGCACACGTATCTGCGATATGTGTGCGAGTGTTTTCGATTCCAGGGTCTCTTGTGTAGCAGCATGCGAGTGAACACATGACAACCACAGCACCTGCCCCCCCCCCCCCCCCCCCTGCCTCTGAAGATAAGGAGGGTGTAATAAGTGTGTCCGCACTTTTAGCCCACACACACGCATTTTCACACAAATGCACACATACAAAGTAAACAGAGCACCAGAGGGCGAGATGAATACAGAGCGGAGGAGAGTCATTCAAAGCAAAGAGTGG
The DNA here is from genome assembly GCF_009769545.1 of Cyclopterus lumpus. Taxonomy (NCBI): domain Eukaryota; kingdom Metazoa; phylum Chordata; class Actinopteri; order Perciformes; family Cyclopteridae; genus Cyclopterus; species Cyclopterus lumpus. The sequence goes on along the minus strand of NC_046968.1, from coordinate 5,111,944 downwards.
GATGCAGATGAGCCGCCTACACCGGACAGACAGAGACAGAGAGAGAGAGAGAGAGAGAGAGAGAGAGAGAGAGAGAGAGAGGGGGGATGAAATGGAATGCCAGAATGATGGCACTAAAAGGGAATACCAATCAATTTAACTATTCATATGTTGTGTAGACATAATTAATGAAATCTCTCTCAAAGCTAAAAACACTAAAATAAGAAAGTTTGTGTCCACCAAGAACTCTCTCTCTTACTTGGCCTTTATAAAGGGATCATTTGTGCCTCTGCAACAGCACAGACAGTGTGATGGATAATGTGGGTTATTTTTTTCCGACCTTGCTCTCACTTCACTCTGGTTTCGATGTTGATTGCGTTGGTCATTTCCTCACTTCACTTCATAGCTTTCATGCCCTTGAGGTGTCAAGAATCCTCCGTCAACACACAAAGCTAATTGACCTCCAAAAGTCCAACATTTAGTGGTTTCATTTGTATGGTTTGGGACATAAAAGGGTAATTTTCTGGCATTTGTGGAGAACCGTTCATATCAATAATTTCAGCAAGTGACTAGTTCTAATATTTAGCTCAAACTGAACTGCACTGAAGCAAAGCATTTTCCAGCAGACGAGGCCCAGGAAGTGTTTATTTGCATACAAAGCAGGTAAGTGAGATCAGCGCACAAGTGGTCGCTCGAGACGCATGTGGAGACGCATTCTAATGCCAGGTGTGTGGGGACATATTTAGAGCTGTCCACGTCGGATCACAAGAGACGCGCGTTAACCGCAGGTTTGCACAGGGGCACGGAAACACCTGCGCTTTCGTTTGCTCCATCTTTCTTTCTTGAAGAAAAAGAAAAGAAAATGAAGTTGGATTTCATGTGAGAGACACACTTTGTTTTCCTTCAAGCTCAGCCTCGATTATTTGTCCCCGCCTTTATGAGGTATGAGCGACACCAATTAATGTGTTCGAGGCCGTCGATTAAATCGGCGGGATTTATCTAGAAGGATTGTACAAGACCCTCACATATAATAAGCTCGCTGGTTTACTTTGACGAATATCAGCAGTGCTCAAATACTAGACTTGATTGGGGCTGAACCTTTTGTACATGATTGTCTGAGTGAGATGTCATTACTGCTATCTTGATGGCACTTACTGATTCAGATACACAAGTATATATGGCTTCCCCTTAAAGAACAAAATGTGTCTCTGTAAAAGGACCATTTTCAGATTAGAAACTCAAAGCTCTCTGCAATCAGAATTGGGTCTCTTTTGAAAATGTTCTATGTCATATAAAAAAGCTGAAATCTTGTTACATGTTGTTTGGTACTTCATTCAACGGCTGAGCGATTGGTTATAATAAATGGTGCGGCCAGACTTTTCTTTAGTACTGACACAGCGCTGTGTGTATAGGGCTAACAATGTGAGCCGACTGCCAACTATCTAAGATCAATTCAAAAATACACAAATCTAGGTTAGAACAGGTTATCTGATGATCTTGATATGTGGTGTCAGCATATAGTTTACTTGAGCTATCAACACTGTAATCATGTTTTAAACTAAAACTCTTACCAGATATTGCACAAATTGATCTGAACATTTTGGGAAAAACTTGATGAAAGACCAAAACAAACAGGCCAGGAGATGAATAACAAGATGTTGACCTGGCAATCTTCTGTATCCTGATAAGTGGTTAACTACCCATATTATGTAATGGCTCCATTACCAAAACTGGTAAAGTATTTGTATTACCTATGGGATTTTCAAATGCTTTTGCAAGTCTGTCTCTAAAATCCTGAAAAGCAAACATGTCACGTCACAAACACCTTGCTGACAACTGCTGTTCATCTCAAACTTAAAAGACGGGCATATGGACTGCAGGTTCCGTCGTGAACAGCTGACTGAGTGCTTGTGTTCTCCTAATGTCTGCTGGCAGGTTTGATCCGTCTGCGCTCCAGCCCGCCCCCGCACCTCCAGGGCGTGGAATACGTCCTCAATGTCACAGCGGTGGACGACAACGCCTCAGGCGGACCTCAGGCGTTGTCCTCCATAGCCCAGGTCATAGTGGGGGTGGACGACGTGAACAACAACAAGCCCGTCTTTGAGAAGGTAAGATGAGCAATGGCGCCCCTGCATCATTCAATCTCTTTTTGTATTGCTCGTCGTTATCTACTCGTGTTTGAAGCAGTGTTGCAAGTGTCGGCTCTCCTGGTTGCCGTGCCATTTATTGCTCTGCATGGTCTCCTTAATGCATCTCAATGACTTGTCAATCAGCCCTTTTCTGGACTAGTTATATTTTTCCCCTCTATATCTCTCTCCCACATCACTCTTGTGGCTCCCTCTCTTTGTCTGTCTGCGTTCTCTATTTATTAGCCTCTATCTCTCCTCTCTGGAGGAGCGATTAGCCGGCTTGACCCTCGTCTCTCTGCTACATCATCTCGGCCTTTTAATTAAAGCTTTGAGGGATGTGGGAGAAATCCCGGCCGGCCAGCTCTGGAAGCGCTACATCTCCACCCTTTTTTTTTTCATGTCTCCATTTTAAATGAGGTGACTTTTCAAGGCCCCGGTGGTAGCGCAAGCCAAGATTAGGAGCGCCTGTTTGCCGAGTAAACCCCTGGTGCTCGCTCTCCCCCAGGAGAGAGCGAGCGCCAAGTGTTTCCCTTTTGGCTTCACCTAGTAGCAAGAAGACACGGAGGGATGGTTGACAAGATGAGAGCCTTGAGAAAAGATAGACGATGAAGAGGAGGGGGATTCCTGGTCGACAGTGTTTCATGTGACCTGGATGCTTGAGTCTCTCTCTCAGGATCTCCTGCTGGCGTCATACTCCAAGTCTGTGATTCATTTGTTTCTTTCCGTGGGCAGGATTCTGATTGTAACGGACAAAGAAACCCTGAATGCAAAAAAAAAACATAACTGAAGAAGAAAACACTGCAGTAGATAGAAGAAAAAACGTGGCTGTTTATTTATCTGTCTTTGGTCAAAATTGAACATAGGAACTGAGGGGAAAAAGGCCGTTCTGGAACAGGAAATTGAGAAGGTTCACAGTGTTGGTTTCTCAGTTAGTAGAGACATCCGATGTAAGATGGTGTTTCCTCTGTCACTGGCAGGCAGCAGCAGGATACTGAAGCAGCAAGGCCCTTAATCTTGTTTTGATACCCAATCTTATATAAAGGACTATAGTCTCTCTGGAACTCAGAAGGTTCAGTGGACCAAGACAGAAGGGGCAAAAGGCACACACTGAGATGTAGGAATACTGGGAGGCAAGATCGTGTATAGCCAGATCCTGCATGTGACCCGCGTCAAAGACTACGGACATGTATTAACCTCCAATACCCTTGTGGGCTCACATGGCTATTGGAGCCCCATATGAGTTTTGTGTGGATTGTTCAGACACAGTGAATATCAGAGCCTTCATCAGGGTCATTACAAAGGTCAGCATTTACGCCACCAGTTACGCTTTACAGTCACACACGGTCAACTTCTTAGTGTTTAGCGCCACAGCAGTCCTTGACCTCATGCCCCCTTCGATGAAAACAATCACAATGGGTTCTATGCTTTGAGGTTACAGAATTTAAATTAGGGCAAAAGAGAGCTGCTATCAAATTGGTTATTTTCGTCAGCCGATATCCTGACGTATTTGAATCGGTATTGGAAGAGGAGAAAGTCGGATAGCAAACTCCTTCGCACCTTCTCTCAGGGTGAAGCCACCCTGTGAAGCAAAGTCAACTTCTTGTATCTACGATCTCCTCATTCGGTCACAGGTAAGGTTAGGAACTTAGATTGTCTGGTCAATCCAGATCTTTTCCTTGAAACTCAGCTCCTTCTTTGGCACGACGGATCTGGGACAACGTCCACATTGCTGACGACTACACAACCTCCCTCGTGAGCAGGACCCCAAGAAACTCAAACTCCAGCGAAGAATATGGTGTTCGACTTGGAGGCTCCGACTGTCATCCCAACCGCTACACAGCTGCAAACCATCCAAGTGTACGCTGAAGGTCACGGTCTGGTGGAGCCAGACAAAAGCACATCATCTGCAAAAAGCAGAGATGCAATCTTAAATTCACCAAACCAGACCAAAACCTAACCTCTGTCCATTTAAAAATCACAGAATTGATAACCAGGCACATCAATCACAGCATCTGTTTAGACTCTTTGTTGTGTTTGTTCCGATTGTGACCGGTCCACACACCTGGGTTCTTTTAACATTGACTGAGCATTTGTGAGAACTCTGATACATTGCATGAGTGAATGCTTGCATGCAAACCTGCTTATCTTCCTCCGTATTGTGTTGCTTTAAAGCAAAATGGGAAGCTCCGGCAAAAAGTCCAAAAGCTCCTGATGAATACAGATGGGAAGTGTTGAAGGGGCGAAGAAAGGTAAAGCATTGTTCCATGACAGAAGAATAGATGATGGGGTAGAGGAGATGGGAAGAGGCAAGAAGTGAGGGAAAAGTGAGTTCCACTGTCATTAGTTAGACGTTAAAGCAAGACATCAAGCAGCAGTACTGAGGGATTCTTTTTGGCACATGAGCGTCTCCAATCCAGTGACACAAGGGAAAAAAAGAGAGCGAAAGATGAGAGACCAGAGAGAAAAGGGGGTGTGAGTGAAACCCAGGCAGCGTGTAAATGAGGGTAATGAAGCTCTCTGTGTGTCTTGACAAGTTCCGTGATTGACAAAATCTTTGAGAACCCAAACACGGAGCAGCTACCTCGCAATTCACCAAGAACTGAAAGCGCCTAACGAATCTTTACGATGACTCACAGAATGAATGTGGTAGCACCACATGGAGAGTAGAGTTGTTGTTTTAGGATTAAAATCAACAATGTTGGACATCCTTTGAATCACTCTTTTCTGGGGAATACCTTATTTAAAAAAGCTACGTTATGTGGTGCATATTTATAGCAGAACAGCTCGTACCTTTTGAGATAGCAATAACACAACACCAGCGATACGGAATCTGATTTCCGGCATACCCCTTTCCCTGTCTTGGCACATGTGAGTTATTCAAATGAGTTGTTTTTGTTATTTTGAGGCAAGAAACGTTGTTCTTGGACCTTCAGTTGTAATACTAGGGCTTTTGCACCAACCCTGTTTATTGTCTCTTTGCAATCTGATATTGGAATCCTTTCTGTCTGAGCCGTTTGTTGAACACTTGCAAATGGTGCTTTATTCACACTTGTTCTATTATTTCAATTAAATATTTAACCATTCAGCTACACTGCGCACTGACATTATTATATGCACTATTTGAAAGACACTGCTACAATTTAAACATTGATTTGGTTGACTGGGAAAACAATATTTCAAGGTCACACATGTTTTTAAATAGAACGCGACAGGTACGAGGTGAGGTGAACGCAGTTTGGAAACAGAGCTGTTGTTTCAATACACATGGCTATCTTTAGTGAGCAAGAAAACAACCACACAAGCCCACCTGTGCACTCTCACAGGGTTTTTGTGTCACATAAAAAAGGAAGATAATTTGATTTTTAAGTATTCCGGAATTTTAAATCCCTGTCACTTGACTCTAATGCTGCGTTCACAGTTCACACCAAAAGCCATGTTCACCAAAGCACATCCACACACTGCTATTGAGCAACAGTTGCCACTACCCATCACTCCACTAGACTTATATCTATATATATATATATATATATATATATATATATATATATATATATATAGAGAGAGAGAGAGAGAGAGAGATATAGATAGAATAGATAGACTTCAAGACCCCTGAACCCATCACCATTATCTAACTTACACGGGCAAATGTAGCAAATCAATGAATGGAAATGGTTCAGGACCAAGGTTTCCTACTTTATTTCCTCATCAATGTGTCCTTTAAAAGTAAATAGTGCTCCACCTCCCACATGCTCTTGATCACAGTTTCAATAGAAGGGAGCACTGATCCAAGTTTCTCCACACTTTCGTTGCTGTGATGTTCTCTTCCTCTCTTCCCTCCTCCGTCTTAATTCTCCTCAGTGTCAGCAGTACAGAGAGAGCACATCAGTCCTGGAGAACCAGCCAGCGGGCACGTTCGTTCTGCAGGTTCACGCTGTGGATGCTGACGAGGGCTCCAATGGCAGGGTTACATACGGCTTCATGCACAAAGACTCCACTGTGCCCGCATTCAGTATCCACCCGGACACCGGTACTTACGCGCACGCACACATATACACACACACACACACACACACACACACACACGCACACACACACAATCTCACTTTTACAGACCTAAACAGTCTATCTCTCATAATTAAGAGTACAACAAGCTATGCAGGGTGTCTACAAGTTTGCAAGTCTACAATTTAAAGCTAAGATGATGTATATCTGTTTTAATATCAGACTATTGTACTTTTAATTTAAAGTACAATTACAAGAAATTTTGCAGATGAATGGGTCATAACTCAAAGCCTTATGGCTTTAGTGGTGACATTTGTTGTCCTTTTAATATTTTGTAAGCATATTTTAACTCATTTAAAATGTGGAGGGCTTTAAAGCAAGCAGCATAGGCCAAATGAAAGCTTATTTTCCATGAAATGTGCTGCTCAGTGTGCGTTAACCAAAGAATATTGACAGAATGCAAAAGTTCATGTGGGTTCGTAAAGTTTAAATAATTAAATGAATCCGTCTTTGATGTATACAATTCAAACTGTATCTGCTGTGTTTTTGCAATGGTCATGGAAAATATTACGATTTGCTTGCAGACATCTAAAAGTCATGCTGTGTCCCAAATCTATACTTCTTCTTGGTATACAATAAATTAACATAATTAACTATACATTGTGTGTCTATAAAAGTGAGTTTAAAAACCCCTGGAATATGATTGGGCATTGAGGCAGATGTATTGGTTACAAGAACCCAAGGCCAAAAGAAGCAGCAGGGAACCAGACAAATTAGTGCCTAACATATACCTTTCACCTCAGAAGCAATACTATCTTTAAAAGGAATGCACCCAACTGACTTTTTCTGTCCTGCGACCGATACCTGGACTTTGAGTAACGGCCAACACCGAGCACCAATCTGATAGCACTGCTTAATAAGCTGTACGCCTCACTGGACAACATCACGGTTGATTTAAACAGGGCTTTCTTAACTTTGGAGAACAAAAAGTAGCAAATAGATACTTAGATATGAATAAAACATTTTTTTTTTAAATTGTATTTTTGGAGAGCCCTTTTGACCCAGCTGTTTGAGTCATTACCAGACCAATATCAGATATCACTATTGGTGCATCTCTAATTTTGAGTGGAGCAGGAAATATTGTCAATGTCTAAAATAATTTCTAAAATATAGAATATATTTCTCTTTAGATTTGATGATAATTACTTCAGTTTCCTTTCATCTTCTGCTCATCATCTGCTCATCATCTGCTCTCATGTCTTTAATAGAGAGAGCTTCGAGGCAAACGGAGGGAATCATTTTTAGTGTTAAATTGCAAATGCCATGGGGACTCGAGACTAAGTGTCATTTGGTACGATTTAGCTGTCTGATTAAAGTCGTTATCTCTGTGTCTCCAGGAGTAATTGTGACAGCCAGGAAATTTGATCGTGAACGCCAACGAGAGTACGCAGTGACGGTGACTGCCACTGACCAGGCAGCTGACCCGCTGATTGGCATTTGTCAGCTCAACATCCTCATCCTGGACCATAACGACAACAGTCCCAAGTTTGAGAACATCCGATATGAGTGTAAGTCGATATTAGTGTGAAAGTGTGAGCCCTGGTCACACTTTACATTGAGAAAACACAAACAAAGTGGACCAGAAACATGCAAAAGAGGAAAACATCTTGAAAAAACTGATGAATGTGAACATTACCCAGCTACTGTTAGTAACACAGGTTCCTTAGTTTGTTTTAGGGCTGCTCCTGGACATGTTTGGTGTGATGTTACTAAGTTCCATTGTGATTTGTGATTCTCCTTTTTAGATGAATGTGTTTCTTAAGGTTTAGTTTTGGACAGCATCTTTTTCTTCCTAAATGCGGGGCATGGGTTTTCTAAGTAATTTACTGATGAATACAGTATAGAAGGCCTCTCAAAAGGCTTTTTCTTCCCCAACAGACTTCCTTCGCGAGGACACAATGATCGGGACCAGCTTCTTGCGGGTGGCGGCTCACGACGATGACTTTGGCACCAACGCAGCCATCACGTACTCAATGTCCAGCGAACAGCCGGAGTATCTCTGGGTCAACCCCCTGACGGGCTGGGTGTATGTCAACCAGCCCATTTCCCAGGTACACATACACCTTGTACAAACGGATGATACCAAACCAAAGGGAAAGTTTCAGCGTGCTATTGAAAAGCTTCCATCATACAATATGCGTTTCCACTATAGGAGTTATATTTAGCAACTGTATGAGCTACTGACATTCTAGCGATGCACTTTCAGATTGTAACTAAAACAACATGCCACTCTTCCGAGTACATGGCCAGACAAGCAAGTATGTTTGCAGTACATTATTGCTGTGAATGAGGTGGCAGGAGTCCAGTGGCAAGTAGCAGACTGAATATGTGATAATGTCTTCACTGCTTTTTTCTTTGGCATCAGAAGAAATAACATTGCTGATACTTTCCTCATCTCGCTGCCTCCAACCCCTTGTTTCACCACTGGCGAGAAAAACAATCTCCGTGGGAACATGAACAAGCAATTGAGTTGAGATTGCCATGTATTGCATCCTAGACCAACACAGGGCACCGTGCCAGTGTTTTGCCTTGCAGAGAGAATGGTTCGCACTAGAACTTTTCCACAGACAATACAAATGCATGGAGTATATTACACTAGCTGGCACTGACTGCATTTTTACTTCAGCCTTTGCCGATGTGATAAAGAAAGATGGCCATGAACAAGGGGGGGGGGGGTTCTGTTCTCCAACATAGGCCAGGTAACCCATGCTGAGATTGCAGACTCTCAGTTAAGTTCTTTTCTTTAGTGACTAAAACAGATGGTTTTCCCTGATTGCAGTGGCTCAAGATGATTGTTCTTTTAAGGGTTACAACATGCTGCTGCTCCCCAGTTGGCCGTGCAAATCCCTGCACAGAAGTGTAGAAAAACGGATCGCTCGCTGGAATCTGTGTGATCTCGATTCATAATGTTTATCAGTGTCTAAGAAAGCTATAATTATCACTGTGTCACAGATCTGCAAAACAATAACGCACCATCAAGTCATCATCGCCCCTCTTCATCTGTTTGGACTTTTTTTATATATTTTTTATCTACAGAGGACCTACATCACCAGGGAAATTATGGCTACTGACGGTGGGAACAGGAGCAGTTCGGTGGAGCTGGCCGTCACCATTACCAACGTGAAGAACCAGCCTCCACAGTGGGACGAAGACAGCTACAGCGTGGTCATACCCGAAAACACCGTACGAGACACAGCCATCGTGGTACGTTAGGGGGGCGGGGGGGGGATCCACAAACAGAAAAGCATGCGTCAAAATAGGACAGTAAATTGATTAATTAAAAGTTCAGCGAAATTTGAATATCAAACGTTCAGTACATCTAAGTAAATAATGAGTAAGCTACAGGTTTAGGATCCACACCCGTATAAAAAACTGCAGGCATTCAGAAACAACCTCAAATCCATTGATAAAGCCATTACCTGTAGTTATGATGTATCCTGTGAAGTGCATTTGATTACTCATATTGCCCTTTCATGCCACTGCACGGTTTGAACTAATCAACAGAATCTTCCAAAGATCTCTTGAAAGCAATTAAAGTTGCTGATGAATATTTCAAACCGTGAGATGCAAATGAAAAGACAGAGGAGAGTGCTTCAGATGAGAACGCGTGTGCGAACGTGTTACTGTGTGTGTGTGTGATAAGCTGATAGGGAAGGAGACAGAACGCGGACCCCACAGTACGGCCTATTAATCGAGACCGTAGCGCGATTCGACTTTTGTGCAAGGCTGCAATGACTCTCAGCGGGTTGTTATGGCTCTACCATAGAAAACCCTTTTATGGCCGAAATCGGCACATGGACCAGTCGGACATGTTTGCCAGTTGTGCACGCCTGACGGGGTGTCTCATTATTGGAACGGCTACGATTCGCAGGTTGAATGCATACGGCCAGTTCACTTGTTAGCAAGCCGCACCACATCAGAGATGTCATTTTTGTATTTTAATTGGGGGTGTGTGTGGCATCAGCTGTGAATGACCTCTCTTTAATTAGTTTATAGAGAAAGCAGAATGAAGAACAGAATGTGTTTCCGTTTTGATCCCAGCGGGGTTGTTGTCTATTCCAACAGTTTAGGACTGACTGCCTTAATATTTTAGTGTTCATTATTATGCCATAAAACACAAATGCACACTTCAATTAAAGCTCAGCAGCTGCTGTCCTCGCTTCTGTTCCTCTCCTTAGGATCATTGGCGGCATTCAGGATTTTTTTCTCCAGCTCTCCAAATGGATAATTGGAAACATGTAAAACTGCTTGTCATTCGCAAATTACTCTGCGTTTTCAATGTGGTTCTGTTGGTCATCTCTCACTGCCACCAGAAAGTGATAATGCGTGACTAAATGTATTCCAAAAGTGAGAAAATGTAGACATAAAGTAATTCGCCTAATAGGACACATCCCAGGAGGTCAGAGTTATTGCATCATGCCATCTGCAACAACTGGTTCTAGTCCGTTGTTAAAAGTCCCACCTATGCAGGCGACTGTGGCTCAGTGGTAGAGCACGGTCGTCCTTCAATCAGAGGATCGGCGGTTCAATCCACTAGTCCATGTCGTTGTGTCCTTGGATAAGATACTTAACCCCCGTTTTGCCTGTGTTGTGTGAATGGGTGTGAATGTTGCATACTCCTGATGGGCAGGCGGCTCCTGGCATGGTCGCCCCCTGTCATCAGTGTATGAATGGGTGGATGGTGACATGTATGTTAAAGTGCTTTGACCGGCCAGAAGAGTAGAAAAGCGCTACACAAGTACAGTCCATTTACCATAACATAAGCAAGATATCGTATGATATGGAAATGTGACCTTGGATTCTCCTCTCTGTTCCAAAACAGACCATCAAAGCCACCTCCCCTCTTGGGGATCCCAGGGTGACTTACAACCTGGAGGACGGCATGGTGCCCGAGACCAACATGCCAGTTCGCTTCTACTTGACCCCCAACCGAGAAGACGGCTCCGCCTCCATCCTTGTGGCGGAGCCCCTGGACTACGAGACCACCAGGAACTTCATGCTGCGGGTTCGAGCTCAAAATGTCGCCGCTGTACCACTGGCGGCCTTCACCACGGTCTACATCAATGTCACGGGTGAGCCTTTTTGGGATCGCATAAGACGTTTTCCCGATCCTCCAATATAATGAATTCACTCAAACCATGCGTTACCATCCGTTGTCTCATGGCACTGTTGTGTTCCTGTGTAATGGTTTAGCCTATCACGTGAACACTGAATGCTATTCCATCATAACATTATGGTTTCATTTCATTAATATGTGTAAAATCAAACAAGTGTTCACCTTGACGGTACATTCTGAAGCTAAAGAGTTTAATAGCATCGTTGAGTTTAGCCTTGTACATGGAGAGTTTAGCTGAAAAGAAAGAAGACAATGTTGTGAAGAAAAGGGAAGGGGATTGTTGTTGTGAATATTGGTTAATGGCTACAAACAAGTATTTTATGTTTCACTAATGTAGTAAAAGCTTGTGTGATAAAGGACACTGCAGCACACTGAGCAACTGTGTGACTGTTGACGGCTGAGCTACAGCTAATGGAAGAATTGAAAAGATTTCTCCGTTTAATTCACCAGATGGGCTTAATGGATTTTTCAGAATATAAATAACAAAAACAAGAGCCGCATCGGGCCCTATGCGTAGTCAAAGACTGAATGCAGGACCCTTTTAAAGGTCTGGCAGTTCATATTTTACAAAAGTGCAATCCCAGTGCTTTCATTAATTTACATTTAAGAAAACAAAAACTTCAATCTTTAACATACAGACGACTTCACCAATTTTTCGTGGCGCTGTGTGTCGACTTGCAGAAGAAACTGTGTTTAATGATTTATCAACACAACACAACGTTGATGTGCGCATTAGCACGGGGAGGAGAGGGGGGGGGGCAGATTGACAATGCTCCGATGCCAGTCGCACAACGTTTAATCAGCGGGTTTGATGCGCTTAATCATCGCTCCAGTTAGAGACTGCAGATGGAACGGATACCTGCTGTCTTCAGATGGCTGTGAAAAGAGTGTAAAGGAAAGAACTTCCGTGTTGTATGGTGTCATGGCAGACAGAGCTTTGTTCCGCCTCGTGGCGTTAATGCCGTGACCGCCATTTTCAAGACATCGCGTTGTCATGTTGTAGAATGAAGACATTGTTGCTGTCGCAATGATTAACTTAATTCTTATTCTTTAGTGTAAACCACCAACACGAGTTGCTCAGTGACATCCCCCTGGCCTCTGATCTGCAGCGCACAAAACACATTCAAGTGTGTAGTACCTCCAGGGTTCATGGAAAACCTGGAAATGTCATGGAAATCCATTGGTCTAAGTGAATTAATCAGCATTGTGTACTGTAGGCTGGGATGTCTGGAGGGTGGCAAGTATGATGATCCATTTAATCCACTTTTTTCGCTTCTGACCTTTCACAATAAAAGCACAACCACAAAAACAATGCATAGCTGTTTATAGAGGGAGAAATAATTAATTCACGCAGAAACTGTAAAGCATTCCTTAAAGCAACTATGTGAAAATGTGGCGTCTGCTTTTCAGGCAAACTTTGGAGTTTGCGGCCCCTCCCACTTGTCTGCTTCATCTCTCTGAATAATGTAACTCTCTCATGTTGTGGCAAAAGTAACTGATGTAAGCTGAGGGACATTTTGTGTCCATTATTAATTGGCCTGTGTTGGCATGCTTTGACCATCTTGAATTCTTTCATCACGGGGTCTGTTCGTTTCGGAGAGCAGACTTCTGCTCCTGAACACACGCCTACATCTCAGGGGAAAAAAATAGGATGAACTATCTATATGATCTTAACGGTATATAAATGGGATGTATTCTCCTCTTTATACTTTTTATACCAATAGCTGCAGGCTTCCTTCTGGATGAAGGTCCAAAATCTACCACAGTGCAGGATGCTTCATTGCAACATCCTGAGGAGGGCTGAAGCCGCTTTGAAACCCAATATGCAGCAACAAAATGGAACTAATATATTTACTGCCACTTTTTTTTCCAAATGTATTCACTATCTACAAAGCCACCTTTTAGGAGGGACCCAGAAAAAAAATAGAAATGTGACTTTTAAATAATATGATATTATTAAATATAGAATTTAGTTAAACTATATGTTAAATCAAGTTGCCTCAGGTACTGGTTAGTTATGAAATATGATTCAGGAAATTCAGTTTCAGAAACAGATCAAGACGTTTCTAATACTGTGAGGTCGGGCTTGGCGATATGTCCAAAATCTTCCATCACAATAGAGGTAATTTTATATCTTGACATTGATATATACCATGATATGCTTTCTATTAATTGAATACATAAATAGTCCACATGAATTTGCTCTGTGTATACTCTTGTGTGAATTAAACAGTGAATTAAATAAAAAGTACTGCAATGAATATGTTTTCATTTGATTAAGAACTTTAGGTCAAAATAATCAGATTTTCTAAGAAATTTGAGTTAGTATGTGCTTGTTTTAATTGCTTTTATCAATTTAGATGACTCAATTGTGCATAACAATATCTCAATGTACTATGATCAATAAATAGTGAATTATCGCCAAACCCTATTCTGAGGCAGGAATTTACAACTCTGGACAGATATCACAAATTATCTTATTTTTTTGTTTGTTACAATAATTACAAGGTAAACAGAAGACATGAGGCTTTACATTTCACTATCAAGTTATAAATTCCAAATGTAAATATTGTTTTAATAATTTCCACACAGTGACCCAGTTCTAACCTTCCTAATCTTCCTTTGTATTGGAGCTGAAACACTAAAACCAGAACAAAATACATGGTTAAACGATCAGAAATACATCAGGGATGTTAAATGTAATTAATAGGGTCTATAATTGAATTATTAAATGCAATGGAGGTCAATGCAGTGCAGAAACCCGCATGTGTAATGTGTTTGATGTAAGTGGTGAACTCATTAGGGATAAGTGGCGAATAAGTGTAGTGCAATAATTGTCGGCAAAAGAATCAAATTGAACTGCAATCACCTCTAAATTATATGCATGAGCTTTCAAATGGGGCTAATATGAACAAAAATGATTACAGGGTTCTGTATGTAATACATATCTTTAAGTATCCACGATTATGCTTTTAGCAATTATTGGGAGCTCTATCTATCTATATCTATCTATTGTCTATCTGTCTGTAAAATAAAAGTTATGATAATGCATGTTACTTCCTGTCCTCTTCCTTCTCCAGATGTAAATGACAACGTCCCATTTTTCACTTCCTCCATCTACGAGGCCTCGGTCACTGAAGGGGCCGAATCGGGAACTTTGGTTTTCCAGGTTTCAGCCAATGACCTCGACTTGGGTCTCAATGGCAAGGTGAGATACACACACAAACACACACTCCCTTTGAAAACATGCACACAATCATTTTCAGTCTCCCTCTGTTTTTGATTATCCAAAACATGTTCTTCCTTGCTGTGTACATTAGCCGTTTAACTGTGTTGTAGCACCTGGCCCTCTGTGTAATTGAGTCTTCCTCAACCCCCCCCCCACTCACCCACACCGCTCAGATCTCATACTCCCTGCTGGAGGATCGTAGTGGAGACCACCAGTACTTCCGCGTCGACCCAGAGCTGGGATTCATCTACTCGAAGGCTGTGTTTGACCGCGAGACCAAGAGCTCCTACCTGTTGGAGGTTCAGTCCATGGATGGCTGGGAGTCGGCGCGGCCCGGCAAACATGGACAGCCCAACTCTGGTAAGTGAGAGTTTGAAAAGTGTAAAACATAGGAAACATTTAATAACTCAACTCCCCAACAGGTTGTTTACCTGTACTGATGTGACAATATCTCACCAAAATGTCAGCCTTTCTTCTGTAGTCCACAAAGTCTGTAGACACCTGAACGCCCCATCCTCAGTGATGCGTTGAAGATTCTCTTTTAAACTGCTGCTGGAGCAGCTTCTAGGAAGGCTTTGCCAACTGATTCCCATTCAGCCAGAGGAGCGTTACTGAGGTCGGCCGCTGATGTTAAGGTGATAAGTCTTGGCTTGCACATTGGCACATTGCGGCGACTGTAGATCAGGTCCTCCTTCAATCAGAGGATTGGCGGTTCGATCCCCGGCTCCGCTAGCCCATGTCGATGTGTCCTTGGGTGAGACACTTAACCCCAAAATTGCTCCCATAGCTGTGACTACATTGTATGAATGTGTATGAATGTGTATGAATGTTAGTTACTGATGTGCAGTTGGAACCGTAGCTCCTCCCATCAGTGTATGAATGGGTGTGAATGGGTGAATGATGTCATGTAGTGTTAAAGCGCTTTGAGAGGTTGGGAGACTAGAAAAGATCTATACAAGAACAGGTCCATTTTCCATTTTCCATTTTTCTATTTCCACCTTCTGCCTCGTTCTCAAGGTACACTTCTTTCTGGACCAGGGTTTGCGCACAGTGGCTCCAGTTCTGTAAGCATGTGTGGGGCCCACTGCTTACATTTGTATTTTTTGGACCAATATTGCAATTTTTGTTCCATGTCTTCTCTAATATTCACGATAGAAAAGATGAATTGATACATGCACTGATATGAATATGAATGAATATTAATCTGCTGAAATGTAAAAACCTCCAGTCAAGGTAGAATAATTTTACTTGTGACTTTATTAACATGTAATATAGTCATCATGACATTGTCTCTCTCTCTCTCTCTCTCCTACACACTCGCTACGCCCACATTAGAGCGGAGATAGTGGATTGCATCAGTTTGCTTCTAATCTCGTTCCCGTATGCCAGATGAAGTGCAGGGCGGCGTTCTGACCTTGTGGTTGGTTAGATTGTGTTGGATGAGAAAAATATAAAAATAAATGCATAAAATAAGTCCTTAGCTTTAGAGATTGGACAATTACACTCTATTTCATCGCAATTTCGGACAAATGCGATTCATCACCCCCGAGGTGAAACGTTGACAGACTTTTTCTTTACTGAGATACAATCAGCGAGAGCAGTTCAATTCAAACAAGATTTAATTATGCTGGTTACTGGATCTGTAGCTTTCATGTAAAACTTTTGATTCTGTTGATATTAGATTTGTAATCCACTTTATATAACGATGGTTGCTGTTTGAAAAAGAGGACGAGCACAAAAGGGGAAAGAGCCTAACAGCTGCTTTGTAGACGTCTTTTAAGGCTCTGAATCTTCATTTAAGGCTAGAATAATCTCGGTTTTCTTTTTTCTGTCTCTTTCCCCACATCTGCTCATCTCTCCGTACTGAATGACCAAAGGCCATCTTTCTCTCTCTCTCTCTCTCGCTCGTTCCATCTCTCCATTTCTCTCTCATTTGCTGCCAGATGAAATGCATACATGCTCCAACGGTAGAATAGAGAGACAGAGAAATGAACAGATGCTGTAGACAGATGGGTGGATGGAGAGAGGTGTTGAATAAACAGCAAGACGGTCGAGTATATATTTTTAATAAATATGATCATAGATTATTAACTGATCTCCTCTCTAGGTTTGGCTCACCACGGCATTTGTGGCAATGTAAACATAAGTTAAATATTAAGGAGAGCAGAGGCTGAGAGACTACAGAGAAGCTGTGCCAGTTCTTTTTTTCTTTTTTTCTGCATTATGAATATTGAATAAGGTTTGCATGATGACGGGCGGGTGACAGGCAAATTGACCAATTTAACACAGAACACATGGTTTTTAATCTCTGATATTACAACGTTCACAGAAAAAACATTTTACTTAGCAATATGTCATGGATGGAAACATCTCATCACATGTTGAACAGCTGCAGTTTCTAAAACCTTATCTTGAAAAAGGCTGGAGGACATACTTAAAAGAAATACCCCAAAAATACAGACATTTTAATCAGATTTTTACAAGCGTGGCAACATAGCAGGGTGGGATTTACTTTCTCATAAAAAAACCTGTCAATTAACGATGACATGGGGGGATTTTTTATTTCATCCAAAGATCATTCATACTCAATTTTAAGACTATAATTGATTATAACATGATATCATTATATATTGACGAGCTGCTAC
This sequence comes from Cyclopterus lumpus, assembly GCF_009769545.1. Lineage (NCBI taxonomy): Eukaryota > Metazoa > Chordata > Actinopteri > Perciformes > Cyclopteridae > Cyclopterus > Cyclopterus lumpus. Next base: position 5,094,784 of record NC_046968.1, on the reverse strand, counting down.
TTAAATCACGGGGTGTTTTTTTGGGCCCTTCCTATTCAGCTTCCTTTTGTTACACACAATCTCTGATCTCCAATTAAGAAATACTTTTGGCTACTAAATGGTCACAGTTTTTCCGGGACAGTTGTGACCATCGCTGGAATTGTGCCGGTACTCCACAGTATCAAATACCAGCAAAATAAATTTTGGAAAATCATTCAAGATTATATTCTAGTGGCAGTCCTCATCGTTATTACTCATTATCTCTGCGAGGCGTGAGCCGGTGGGGAGGTCATGCTTTGGGTTGTGTGTGTGTGTTTGTATCTGTGTGTCAACCTATCAACTCCACTGTAAATGGACCAACAACCGAATGAAGCCGCACACGGACACACACTTTACCAGAATGAGAATAAAACAGAATTCATGTATTAAAAGATTGCAACCACGAGTCATATAGAGTTAGTTAAGACAGGTCGTCACAATGTCAAATTGATTGCATCAGCCTCAACACCAGCGGGGGAGGGGTCAGCTTTGATTCGTCACTTCGCTGCGTGAGATCGATGACGTCAAGATCCCCGCCGCAGCCGCCAGCGCTCTGCCGCTGCCTGTCGTCATCTCCGCCGAGACATCGGCTTTGTCTGCAGATGACGACAATATTGCATCGGCATCTGCTACACCAGCTCCCCCTAGATTCCACCCTAGCTGCTGAGCCGTCTCCTCAAAGCTCAGGCGGCTTTCGTTGCCATGCCGTGGAAGATGAGAGCCCCGGTTGCAGGTGTGGTGGATTTTCTCGGGGTTAAGCGGAGGCATCCTCGAGGCCCACCTGCTTCCACAGTCAGAGCAGGACGCCTCTGTGTGACGAGGAGGGGCCGGAATACTTTGGCACGGTATTTCAACTGGGAGCTGCTGTTGCCTCAGCCCCACCGTATCAGACTGACTTTTTGGACAGTGGCATCGGCCAAGTGAATAATCAGATTTAGGGATTTTCTGCAGGCTGTGTCATGTCTCTAGCCACTGTTCTTGCCAAGAACCTACAGAGCGGACTTCACCATTGCCTGTTACATGGCATACTGGTGAGGGTTCCAATGCTGGTGTTTTCTCCTTTGGCAGTTTTTGGTGGATAAAGGGCTTTCTCAAGCAACCGTTGTAAGCGTATGCAGCAGCCCCCCCCCCCCCCCCCCAAGGGTGCACCCCACCTGCTTGCTGCTGTGTGCTGCTCTATGGCAACGGCAGCGCATGGATATGCAGTGGCCGGTAACTGCCATACATTTATGACTAAATACACCCATCAAAGTTATAAAAGAAAGTACGAGGATTGGAATGAGGCAGCAGATCTTGCGACGATCACAGCCCACAAAATCTTCCGACCACTCGGCCAGATCCACCAAAGAAATTGCGATCGATAGCGTGTTGACCGGCCCGGGAAAAGAATGAAAGCTGGGATAAGATCTGAGTAGCCAGGACCCAAACTCCTCCAAGCTGATGTTGAGTCTCTGTTAAATAAGATGGATGAAATAAGACTTACTCAGCAGCGGAAGACTTTTGTGCACACATCTTTACAGAAAACCTTCCCAGAGAATCAACCAGTGTTTTTGTTGCTGCTCTCATCCAAAAAAAAGCTCTATATTTTTGTAGTGAGGTTATCAGCAGACACGTTTCAAAACAACATAATGGTATTTTTATTATAGCAGGGGATTTTTATAAAACAAACACCAGATGTTTCTCCTTAATTCCACCCAGTGTGTCCACATCTCCACAAGAGGAAACCATACACTGGACCAAATATATACGAATATTCCTGAGAGACTCAAAAGTCCTCCCGCTGCCCCACTTTGGACAATCTGATCATATTTCCCTGCGTCTACGCCCAGGGATGCCACCAGCCAGGAGAACAACATTAATCTGGAGAAATAAGCTGCCTTTCAGACATGTGATAAGGAAGCACACAGCATCACCAGAGCAAGACTGAAAGCTGGCATGAAGGAGGCAAAGCGGAGGCGTCAGGAGAGACTGGTAAGAGACAAAAACACTAACAACACTCAAGATCTGTGGCAGACAATCCAGGGTGTCACAGGCTCGAAAAGCAGGTGCACCCCCATCATGTGTGAGGTCACTCGGACAGATGAGCTGAACACTTTTTATGCTGGCTTTGATCTCCTCAACAAAGAGTCAGCTGTCAAGTCCTACCCTCCTCCAGAGCACCGGCCACGGTCAGTCACCACGGTGGATGTGAGAAAAACCCTGATTGTGGACTAAGAACATATGCAAACCACCTAACTGATGTCATCACTAATATTTTCAACATACCAATGTCACTGTAAGGTGACCCGCCAGCTTCAAGACAGCCACTATCGTCCCTGTACCTAAAAAGTGTCCAGTCTAAAGGACCGCCGCCCCCGTGGCCATTCTGGTGAAGCGCTTTGAAGGACTGGTTCTCCGGCACGTCCAAAGCGACTACCCCAGCCAGCCTGGACCCTCAGCAGTTTGCATACAGAGCCAACAGATCCACAGAGGATGCCGTCCCCTCTGCTCTCCACCAAGAAACTTAGCACTTTGGGCTCGAGTACCTCACTCCACTCATGCAGGTTATTAGACTTCCTCACAAACAGACCCCAGGCAGTACGGATTGGCAGCCCCACCCCCTCCACTCTAGTGTTGAACGCCGGAGCCCCCCCAGGGCTGTGTGCTCAGCTCCCCTCCTTTTTTATTTTATTTTTTTTATTTTAAAGGAGGCAAAGACATGAAGCCCTGTCTACATGAATGCAGCAGAGGTGGAGCAAGTGAAGCATGTTTTGTTCCTGGTAATCAGCATCACAAACAACCTAACATGGTCATCACACATCTCCATCCTGGTGAAGGAAACTCTAAGGATATTGAAAACCAATTCCCACCCCAGCCAAAGCCAGTTCACCCTGCTGCCATCTGGCAAGAGATAAAGAAGTATCACCAGACTTCAGAGCAGCTTCTTTACTTTTTTTTCAGGCCATGATACTCATTAATTCATCCTCATCTCTCCACATGTAAAAAAATAAAAAAATAATTCTGTGTTTTTTTTATAGAGTAACATGGGACAACACACTGATGTACAATGACAATAAAGGAACCTTGCAATCTTGTGTTGACCATAATAGAGCCACGCTCAGACCTCATCCCTCTTTTAATCCCTAGAGTGTATGGCGTTCCTTCAGGTTACACATCTGGATGTTGTTCGTCCTCCACCCCGTCCTTGGGGCAGGGAAGCAAAGCTACCGGCTTTAGTGTGTGCTTTGGATTGTTAGTTTGTGCTTTGACATGTTGTGTTGAACGCGTGGCCCCGTTCAGACGTACTGAACAGCTGCTTGTGTGCTTCGGGTATGGTGTGGCCAGTAAATCCCTGTCAAAGAGTCGCTTGGCAGGATGGCTTTACGAGTGCGTCTCCCAGGCCTATAGGCGGGCCAGAGGAGACCATCCATCTTGGACATGTCAGGGTCCAGGCTCCGTGCTCCCTGGAACTTGTGTTGGTTGTGAGATCTGCTCTCTACTGCGCGCAATTTTCAAGTTAATTACCTTTTATTTGTATTTGGATTGATTGAAGCCTACTTAAAAATATGTACTTGATATACTTGACAACTACTTAAAAAGTGTGTATGGTTCTATATATTGCACAATAAAGTTCCAACTGTCAAGCAATTTCACAGAAATAATTACGATTACAGGTTTCATTCAACTCCAGTAAACAAATTTGGCTTTTATGGTTGGATAGATAATATCCATAATGAAAACCTTTGCTGCGGTTCTCATCCAGTTAACTTCTGCACCCACAGCTGCTGCATAAAGCAATGCTGCCAGCTCTCATCACTTTTATGACTGTGGAAAGTAGTGATTGCGTGCTCACTTGCATCTGATGTCTCCTTCTTTATGTAAGGATACTTCTATATGGCTTGAGAAGCATTGTATTCGAAATACCTTCTTGTGAAAAAATAAAATACAAATTCTGATAACTTTCCCTTCATAATGTGTTAACAACTAACAACCCATTAATTAAAGTGGAAACACGTAAGACAGTATTAAAAAACATTTGCTTTTTCAATGCACACAATACTGGCAACCTCCAAAGCTCCAGAGTGCAACTCTAATCTGAATAAAACATCTAAGCACCAAGTTGCAAAATAGAGAGAGCAGAATGGTGTCAAGTGGGCAGATACTGTAAATACCTTGATAAACACTTCTTTCAAAGGCGGTTAACATGACTCACTACTTACTGTACAAGCTAGTGTTCAGGGTTGGGTTGGAGGGTGTGATTTTTACACATACATGTCTTTGGAAGTGGGACAACATGCATGAGCTACTGCATCCACTGATCCACTGTTATGCGTTCTTCCTCCATCTCTCCTTACCCCCTTCTCTCTCTCTCTCTCTGACAGATTATGAACAAAACCCTGCTATTATGCCACTGTTTTTGTTTTGTTTTTTTACAGCTCCAAGTGCTGCGTTAGCTTGCTATCTCTGCCCCTGAACTGTGTACCATCTCTTCCACCCGGGCTTAAATAATTCATCTTATCTTGAAGCGTTTCAGTGTCGCATGGGGGTCGGGAACAGTGCCCATGGACTGGCAGACCGGGGTGGTGGTTCCCATCTTCAAGAAGGGGGACCGGAGAGTGTGCTCGAACTATCGTGGTATCACACTGCTCAGCCTCCCGGGAAAAGCTTATGCCAGGGTGCTGGAGAGGAGGCTCCGACCACTTGTCGAACCTCGCATTCAAGACGAACAGTGCGGATTCCGTCCCAGTCGTGGAACAGTGGACCAGCTCTTTAACCTCGCAAGATTACTGGAGGGGTCCTGGGAGTTTGCCCAACCAGTTTAGATGTGCTTTGTAGACCTGGAGAAGGCTGTCGACCGGGTCCCTCGGGGGTTTTTGTGGGGGGTGCTGCGGGATTATGGGGTGCCGGACCCGTTGGCCGGGCCATCCGGTCTCTGTACGCCTGCAGTAGGAGCTGTGTTCGTATCCTCGGTAGTAAGTCAGACACGTTCCCGGTGGGTGTTGGCCTCCGCCAGGGCTGCCCTTTATCACCAGTCCTGTTCGTGACCTTCATGGACAGGATATCTAGGCGCAGCCAGGGGGCGGAGAGGATCCGGTTCGGGAGTCTCGGGATCGCCTCTCTGCTGTTTGCGGATGATGTGGTCCTGTTTGCCTCCTCGGGCCGTGACCTCCAGCATTCACTGGGGCATTTTGCAGCCGAGTGTGAAGCAGCAGGGATGAGAGTTAGCACCTCCAAATCTGAGGCCATGGTGCTCTGCCGGAAACCGGCGGATTGCTCCCTCCAGGTGGGGACAAACTGCCTACCCCAAGTGAAGGAGTTCAAGTATCTCGGGGTCTTGTTCACGAGAGAGGGTAAGGTGGAGCGGGAGATCGACAGGCGGATCGGTGCGGCTGCAGCAGTAAAACAGGCGCTGTACCGGTCCGTCTTGGTGAAGAGGGAGCTGAGCCGGAAGGCAAAGCTCTCCATTTACTGGTCGGTCTACGTTCCAACCCTCACCTATGGTCACGAACTCTGGGTCGTGACCGAAAGAACGAGATCTCGGATACAAGCGGCCGAAATGAGCTTCCTCCGTAGGGTGGCCGGGCTCAGCCTTAGAGATAGGTTAAGGAGCTTGGAGTCGAGTCGCTGCTCCTTCGTGTCGAAAGGAATCAGCTGAGGTGGTTCGGGCATCTAGTCAGGATGCCTCCTGGACGCCTCCCATTAGAGGTTTTCCGGGCACGTCCAACTGGTAGGAGGCCCCGGGGAAGACCGAGGACAAGCTGGAGGGATTATATCTCCCGGCTGGCCTTGGAACGCCTCGGGATCCCCCAGAATGAGCTGGAAAGTGTTGCGGGTGAGAGGGAAGCCTGGGTCGGCCTGCTGAACCTGCTGCCACCGCGACCCGACCCCCGGATAAGCGGCTGATAATGGATGGATGGATGGATGGATCTTGAAGCGTGTATTGCAGATTACGCCTGTTTTCGATATCGATATCAAAGCGAGCTTTGTACGTTGGGTTGCTTACTTAACTCCTGAGCCACACACCGATGCCCCCCACCCTCAGGGTGCTCTGTACACCGCTTCAGCCAACAGTTGAATGCTGGAGGAAAAAGAAGCGACCGGATTTTATGGTAAAATAGTCGGAAATAGTGGAGACGTATGGAAGATGTAACATGAAAGTGGCAGTCAATGGTGGACGGAAGACAGATATTGGATGTTATTTTTGTTCCCGTCTGTGTGCGTGAAGAAACGTGATCCGTGTGTTCATGTCCGCGTGCATGCTGCTGAAAAGTGGCTAAATTGTCGCTATCCAAAAAGAGAGAGAGAGACAGACAGATGTTCACGTTCACGCTAGACAGAATAAGAACAACCTCATGTTTATGATTGCCTTCTTCCTCTCTCTCTCTCACTCTCTCTTTCTCTCTCTTTCTCATCTTTTTTTTATTTTCAGACACAGCGTATGTTCGCGTTTTTATCAGCGACGTGAACGACAACAAGCCAGCGTTCGCACAGGCGTCTTATGAAGTTGATGTCGACGAGGACGCTGACGTCGGCTTCGCCATCCTCACCGTCAGTGCCAACGATGGGGACGAAGGTGGGTGGCATGGATAAAGGAGTGCGTGTGCGTGCGTGTGTGTGTGTGTGTGTGTGTGTGTGTGTGTGCGTGTGCGTGTTAGTACTGATGGCTGAGTTGGTACAATGCTTTAAGAGAAAGAGAGAAAATAACTTTTCACTTCACTGCTGTTTGTTTTATTTGACACCCCTCCCCCCTTTTTACTCTGACGGTTTACACCACAAAACATATCATGAAGCCATGACAACTGAAGCAATATGTTTGAATCAGCCACTTAAGAAGAATCCATTTAATACAACTTTTTGCTGGATAAGGCAAAAAAAGAATCTCTGAAGTGCTGAAATGTGAACTTTCAATGTGTCTTCTAACATTTCTTACTGTGAGGATGTTGCCAACTGCAGCTAGTGCAGGACCCTGGAATCTTCTGACACAGCGGTGCTTTTCCTTTTTGCAACAGTGTTTAGCCCAAGTTTGAGGATGTGGGGGTGAGTTTAGTCAACTGCTTCAGTGGACTCCATTCAGTCCAAGTGTATTGTGGCACAAGTCTCCACTTGGCTGTATCCACTCGATAGTATCATGCGCTGTAATCCTGGGGGCAAACCACTCGTACTTTAAGCGTGCATATTGTACCCCTTTGGTCTCACACTCATTGCTGCTGATCCAGCACAAGATTCAGTTTTTATTTAGAGCTCGTAACAACAGACAGGCTTTTCAATGTAGTGTGTCCTAGGTGTTACAATTTCAATTCTAAATCTAAAATTGAAATGAGCTTTTGATTCGATCCTGCTTTTCATCCATTTCAAGTGTTTATTTTTCTCTCCACCCCTGCCATCTACAGAGAAAATACTGATTTTTAAAAAATCAAAGCCGACACACGCTTGGCTTGCCTTTAGCCTGCAGCGGCACGTTTCAAGATACTTTTCGTGGCCACTATCAGAGGAGGAGAAGACAGAGAAACAAAATTGTGAGGTGATTGGATGACCCATCTGTCAATTAAACTCCTATTGCGGCCAGTCGGGAGTAGAGCAAAAACATCTTTTGTGTCATTTAGAGAAGTCTTCAGTGGCATTCTTTGCTCTTTCAATGAAGAAATAAACTCCAGGTTTGATATAACTGATGATATTGCAGTATCCACGCTAATTTCTTTAGGTCACGCCCCGAGCTGCACGTAGCTCCTCAAGTGCTCCAGTTTGCTTGGAAAAATAGATAGATGAAAAAGGACATTAGGCTCACCAAGCAATATGATCAGAGACTGTTGGGCCCACCTCTCCACAGAGACCTGGCTTTGGTCCTGGCGTCCTGGAACCGACTGACTGGCATGTCAACAGGACATGGGATGAGGGAAGGCGGACTCTTTGTTCACATCAATTGATCCCCAAACATAGTCAAAGTTGATGGACAATGAATGTAGATGAACAACATGATCATGTGACTTGCACAACAGACGGGTGACAGCAACAGGCTTCAAAATACAACTGAATGAGGGTTTAAAGAAAATGTCATGCCATCAGAGCAGAGAAGACATAAAGTAGGGATGATACCTCTTAGTGTATCCATCCAAACAGAGTGAACTCGATAACATGAGTTGTTGCTTCTGAGTTGTTGGCAAACGATTGCCCACTTACTCCCCGGCCAACACAGACCAACATTAACATTTATTTAGGGGTCCAACATTCCATGTCCTTCTGTCTCCACCTCCACCTAACATGTTGAGCTTCCTGTTTCTGTATGCCATCCGTTGCTAGACAGGTTGTGTAGTGGGTTCATCGGGGCCTTTTAGCTGGAAATTGCTCTGGGCTTTCTTGAGTGGTGAGGCTGAAAATACAGCAGCCTGAAAAGGTACCCTGTGGAGTTTTCTGGAAAACAATCAGAGTTTCGATTTATAATCAGTGGTACTCACCAAAACTCACTCAGTGTATCCTCAAGGTCTAACACACATGTTATATCTGTTTGCTTCCTCTTAAAAACAATGTTTGAAGCCATTTTCGTTAATATTTTAAATCCAGCATTGGATGTTTCCTTGCTAGTAGTCTTCTTCTGCTCCTCATTTGTTGCACGCAGCGCAGCACTTGTTAGTGATTATCTTTCTACCTGAGTCTGGTTCTGATTGATTTTGTCAGTGATTTGCAGCCCGACACTCCCTTGTTCACTTACCTACGGAAGTCTTGAGGGGCAAGGCAATGGTCCGGATATCCATTGTCTACATCTGGTCCCAATAGTTGTCCTCTTCTGTGTTCATGACCTCAAGGTTTTCTGTGTGACAATTAGAATATGAATATAGCAGCAAGCAACTATTTGCTATGTAAATATGTATCGTGGAGTAATGATGGCAGGTAAGGCTGATCGTGCCGTCCCGGCCGACGTCTTCATCAAAGAAGCGCAGCACCCACCTTTCAGTTAGTTCCATCAGCACTGTTGCCATTGTCAGCACTGTTAGCACCATTGGCTGCCTGCTGCCCTTTCAGCCATTGCCATGTTGAGAGTTGTGTGGAGGCAATCCCTCAACCACACATCTACTCTGAATTACTCAGATGTTTTGCGAAGAATATCTTCATAAGATCCTTGTTTAATTCATGTTTTTATTCCTGAAACCGGTGGCGTTTTTGGCAGTTGAAACCACAAGAGCCCACATTCTGAATATGACGAGAAGCATTCATGTTTAATGTTTAGTACAGGATATAATACATTGATATCCACATTACAGTAATGATACATGATTTGCTGACAAGCAATATATTTACCCTTTGTTTCGAATGTATGGAGACATTTTAACTCATGGATAAAAAGGTAATATTTAGAACCTGATGTACTGGTTGGCTTTTTAGCCTCTTGTGGAAATTAATATTACAATAGCATTGACTATTTAAAAATCACTCTCTAAACTTTTTTATTCTTTACAGATGATACAAAATAAAATCATTTTTAAATAGAATACTGGCAACACCTGGCAAACATTTTTAATCAACTATTTTACGGAAGATTAAAAACAACCCCTTTTCACTTTTTATTAAGGTTATTACACAGAAGAGAAATCAACTCAGAAAATGGATCTCCAATTTTTATAATTCTCCCTTTTCTTCAGCGCTTCCATACTTTTTTTTTAATGGGAAAAAAGGGACATATTAAATATCAAAGCACATCCAAGATTCTGATGTGAAGTAGGCCACAGTTCAAGTGATGATTCTGGGGAATAAAAAAAATATTGCTCTTGTGAAAAAAACATGACTGCATGTGCATCTAATTTAATTTGCAAAGTGTGAGTGTGAAGCGTGAAAGGAAACATTTCAACTATAATTTGCTTGGACTCATTACAAAACTGCTCAGACTTATTATTGCTCTTTACTCATGATGAAAAGTGTCCATCCTGGCACTTGAATTAGTGAGCTGCCTTCACTGACTTCAATAAGTTTCACCTTAAGTTCAACAATACGTACCGCTCATTATCAGGCACTACCTTGGTGGTGACTGTGGCTCAGTGGTGTCCTCCTTCAATCAGAGTATCGGCAGTTCGATCCCCGGCTCCGCTAGCCCATGTCGAAGTGTCCTTGGGCGAGACACTTAACCCCAGAATTGCTCCTGTAGCTGTGTGGGTGAATGATGTCATGTAGTGTTAAAGTGCTTAGAGTGCTTAGAGTGGTCAGAGTGGTCAGAAGACTAGAAAAGTGCTTTATAAGTACAGGTCCATTTATCTTAAGTTGGATAAAAATATGGTGTCCCTTATGTGACTGTTATGGTTCACCTGTGAAAACTCAACTACTCCCGACTGTGAAGCAATATCCTTGTGTAAAATAATATAGAGGAATTGAAAGTCAGTGTTGGATTGAAAATGGTACCAACACTTTGAGCTGTCATCATCATTTAAACCAATAGAACTCGCTGTGTCTTCGGCCCTGGTGTACCTGCTACACACACACACACGCACGCACACGCACGCACACACACACACACAGAGCCTAAATTCATGATGTGTCCATTTTTAAGGGGGTCTTGGAAATACAGAAGCAGGAAAGGAGGAGAAGGACGCATTGTGTCTGTGGAGATGAAGAGCAGAGAGAAAGGTGTAACTCTCATAATACCTAAATAGTGGAGTGCAGAGGCCGGCTGTGCACCTGTGATGAATAACCCTGAGCCGCTACATACACATCATGATAGACGCCTATTTGCTTTCTTTGTTGTGCGAGTGTGAAAAACCTGCTGGAGTCCGGGAAAGGATTGTTACCACCAACTGGGCAAGATGCAGGAAGCACCAACGTGTGTGTATGTTTAATTAGTTTCTGTTTGTGTTGTGCGTACAGAGGGTTAGGTTGATGGAGGAAGATATTAGATTAGAGAAGGATAATTGTCATGATGCCAGTAATGAGGACAATGTTTACATATTGCACAGCTGATGTAGCCAACATATATAGATGCATGAATTAATTGCCTGTTGCCAGTCCTTGTATACACCACGAAGTAGAAGCAGGATTTTGAAGGTTTGGATAACTTCACATGTTTAACCTGATGACCCAGCTCATAATGACTCCAGGGTATCCAGAGACCTGCTTTAGAATTTAAATATGTAATCATGTCAGTGAATCATCTCCGTAGATTATCATATATATTTAAGAATCATGCTCCTATCATAACCACTGAAAATCTTTTTAGTAGCAGATTCTCACCTCTATGCTGTGTATGTCTTCACACAGGGCAGCAGCCATAAATCTAGACTTGCATAAGATTCAATGGATTCAGTGGTTTTGTCCAAAAGATGTCAACTCCTGTTATGTGACAGCAGGTGACCAGCTGTTGATGGGTTTGCTCAAGCAGTCCTCGCTTTGACAATAAAGCACTATATATGCGCTACTCAGCCTTCATTTTTGTATGTGATGAAACGTTATAAAAGACGTGCAGTAAACACTGGAAGGAAAAACCTCTGACTCTGCTCTAAAGGCCACTTTGATATTGATTGCATGTTTGTGTTCTCGTAACTGTCCAGCACAAGATTGTAAACCAGTAAAAGTAAGCCTTGCATTGTTTATGTTGGCCGTAGGTTGGCGGTTTCTTGCGCCCTGCTGTACTGCAGTAATGTCATTACAGCACAAAACATTTATTCCATAGTGGCCATCAGCCCGAAGACAAAGTTCAAATTAATGCACTGTTGAAATCAGTTGTTTTATGTAATTAAAGACGATATAAAGTAAATGTTGTTGCTAATACTGCATACCTTGGTATTAGTGTTTGTATCACAGAGACATTTAATATAAAATGTAATTATCCATGTTTGAAAGAAACATAGAAAGTCTTTGTGGAAACTAACACTAAGTGAAATAATAGGTACAGACAGTTCCACTGAAGTCAGCCCTTTGATAAACATTACTCAGTCCCCTCTGGGCAATTTCTTTTAAAACAATTAAAAAGCACATTTGCTGTAAACATAGGTTCACTCTTGGTTGGACTAGTGATGGTCCAGTGTGTGTGTGTGTGTGTGTGTGTGTGTGTGTGTGTGTGTGTGTGTGCGTGCGTGCGTGCGTGTGTGTGTGCATGTGTGTCTGTCTGTGTTTTTCCCTCCCTGCTCGCTCATCCTCATACTCCAGCTTTAGTAAAGCACAGCACCACCGGAGATGGAAAGAGTTTTGAAATTGGGACAACTGGGAATAAACATGAATTTTCTCTCCATTTGTTTGTTTACTTTAACAGTTGTATTACGCCTTGCGCTGTGTCTTTTGTCCGTTGGGTCTCAGCAGTTTTCTGAATACTTAAGAGATCGTGAAAACTAGGAGAGAAAAAAACACAGCGATGTGATTGCATATATCCCCAAATGTCTCATTTAAAATGCCAACAGACAGACGGTACAAAACGATCTGGATTAGTGCATTCTCCCTCTCCTTCCTTGACTTCCATCTTGCTAATAAGCTGCGGATCTCATCTTGTCTTCAGAGGTTTCTCCTTTTTCCCTTTCATATTACCATCAGGGGTGGTAGATGCACTGGTGATTGAGATGCAGACCTTCGCTTTACCAGTAATTGCCTAATTGCATTGAGGGGGAACATTTTGTTGATCAGCATAATACAGTGGACTATTAAAGTTGCTTTGCACAGCTTAAAAAAACAACCTTATTAAGCGAGGTGGGGAGAGAACCTTCGAGATGAGGGGTGGGGGAACTTCAAGGCAATATGATTTTAAATTGCTTGGAACAATGGATTATTTATTTTTTAATGAAGAATTGCTGCTTACTGTTGCGTTTAATCATTCTTGTAGTTTGACCGACATTTTGGAGATGATCTGATTTAAAATGCACACACCATGTGCCATGCTCAACAGCCTCTTCAACACTGATCCAGGCTTCTATCTTTTTCAGGAAGCTATATAAATGGTACTTGTATACGAATCTCTGAATACCATGAGTTAATGTAAACAACATCAAGTTGAAATTCAATTGCGTTCCTCTCCCAATAACTCAACTTCTGCATTGGCACTTGTACCGGCTAGAAAGATGCAAGTTCTTAATCACTTGTAACTTAACAGGACTTGTAATGTTCTTCAATTCTAAATACAGCTCGGTGTAGTATACGGGGATGAAACTATGATGAATGAAGCCGAAGACAGGACCTCGCAGGTACCCCACTGGGAAGGCCTCTAGTGATGTTCTGCTATTCAAGACCAGCCACAATTAACACAGCTTTTTGATGACTAAAAAGTCAGAAGTACATTACGTCTGAATGGTAATTCATTTTCAGAACGTCCAGACACAACCTTAGCAGCAGAACTGGTGTATTGTGTTATACAATTAAGCCCACTTACTGTTATCAAATTGATTCTTGATGTACTAATAATGGTTTATAATGATTGCAACTCCTATTTGCTATGAAAGTAAAGTCAATTATTTAAAGTTTTTTGTGAATTGGATTTAATTGCTATACAAAATCTTCGTTGTCGTTGTTTGTATGTATAACACCTTAAATATATCCACTTTGAGTTTGGAATGTGTCTGGTCCTAAAGCGCCACTTAAAATCTCATACTTATAAAGATGTATTAGTTGGGGAGCACGGATGCAAATTAGTCAGCAGACGACTAACTGTGTTGTTTGCAAAGATGCCAGTTGAAACAACCTTTTTTGTCTGTTCTATTTGTGTAACTAAGAAACCTATTCATTGAGGTTTTTTCCAAAAAACCTAAGGGATAGACATTCATTGAAATGCAAATCGTTGGACACTTTAGTTTTTCTGTGCACAGCTCTAAACGTTTACTTCTTCAGATATTTATTATATATATAGGTTCATCATTGCCAATGCTGTTGTTTCAAGACTCATAACAATCAGATCTCACCAAACACTTAATGTCTGAATCCAGTCCACCAGCTGGGCTGATGCTATCGTTCTCAGTTAAGGGAGACAGATTTGTGGATTGGTAGGAACCAACAGCAATGGACTGCTGGCTGGGGACTTCCAATCCACCAAAGCCCTTTTGTGATACAAATAGAGCAGATAAGGCTCCTGGCCTATTTCTTTACACCCAACAAGACTTACAATCCATATTCTGCTTGTCAGTAACGAAGGTTCATTTATATGTCATTCATCGTGTAACCTTCATCTTCTCCGGTTCTGCAGGTGGAAACGCAAAGCTGCGCTACCAGATCACATCAGGGAACACGGGAGGGGTGTTTGATGTGGAACCAGAGGTGGGCACTATCTTCATCGCCCAGCCTCTGGACTACGAACAGAACAAAAGGTAGGAACACACCCCAAGGAGGAATCCTTTGAGGCACCAATGTTTACTTTTTAAAGTTGATTTCAACTCAAATATATGGTTGCATTCCCCTTCTTGTATTACGTGTTTATTTCTTTGTCTGGCACTATTAATGCTATTGCTTTCAACTCCACTCCTGGTACAATTACACCTGAGTATTGTAATTGTTCTAGAACTTCTCAAAGCGAGTGTTACTTCATGAAAGCCCCCTGATAACGCAGAAACTTTTGCCCAGGTACAAGCTTCATGTCCTGGCTTCAGATGGGAAGTGGGAGGATTACGCAACGGTGTTGGTGAACGTGGTGAACAAGAATGACGAGGCGCCGGTGTTCACCGTTAACGAGTACTACGGCAGCGTGACGGAGGAGCTGGATGGCTCTCCGGTGTTTGTGTTACAGGTACACTCCCATTCGTAATTCAGCTGCGTGATAGGGGATTACAAAAACCCTCAGCGGTCCTGTTTACTGATCACGATGTCTGTGTTATCACTGAAGCATTCATCTAACCTGACTCGTTTGTCAAAGAGCACGGAGGCAATGGCAGCCAGTTTTACACTAGAAGGGAAGAAGAGTTTATCAGTTGTCCTTATTCTTGTCACATTAGGCTAAGATAGTTATACACTGCATTACAAGCTTTAGCCTCAGCCTTTTAAGAACAATACCATGCATGTATTGCCAGTCACAAGCTAGAAATAATAAGCTGCTTTTGTCTACTTCTGTCTGAAATCAAGGGCACATTGTTTAAAACAGTCCAAGAATCTTCCTGTTGTGGAAATGGAAAGTTTAGACAGGCGCAGCAACGGTAACAAAGAGGAACGGGGCTTTTTAAGACCTAAACATATACATTTGTATAATACATTGAGATCGGATGCTGTGTTTGGCTAACAACTAACCAAGCTACCAGTAGATTGCAGCCACTGAGCCATTGCAGAAACATTAGGGGGGTTTCTGCACTCTGCATATGTCTTACTCTTTTAAAAGAACACAAGTTAATTTTGGCTGAACATCACTCCGCAATTACCTGCCCAGGGTGTAATTACTGCCAATGGGTCTGGAATGAGTGAGAAGGAGCAGACAGAAGAAGGAGAAGAGAGGAGAGGTGGGGGTCGGGGTTGAGGAGGATGAATCTCTGCCAGGTTTTAACTATCAGAGTGTTCATACCTGCACAGAGCAGTTTTGAAGTGCCTCCAGTCAAGATATCAAGTCAGCAGCATTTCAATAATTAAATAGTGTCTTTAAAAAAAAAGAAAACAGGATTATACTCTCCTCACCCTCTCTGTCTCGCTGTGCCTTTTGATGTCGCAGGTGACGGCGTCTGACCCGGATAAGGATGCTGACCAGGAGGCCCTGCGTTACTCTCTCCACGGCCAAGGTGCCGAGAGTGAATTCATAATTGATGAGGTCACGGGCAAGATCTACGCCCAGCGGACCCTGGACCGCGAGGAGCGCGCCGTGTGGCGTTTTGTCGTCTTGGCCACGGACGAGGGCGGCGAAGGTCTGACGGGCTTCACCGATATCATCATCAATGTCTGGGACATCAATGACAATGCGCCCGTCTTCACCTGTGCCCCCAGCTGCTACGGAGACGTTGCCGAGAACTCGGTCGTGGGGACGTCTGTAATGGAGATGACAGCCACCGACCTGGATGACTCGGCTGTGGGGCAGAACGCCGTGCTCTCTTACAGGATTATGGGTAGTTTAGATTCCACTAACATCGAGGTGGGAGTAGTGCCTACCTTCTCGGAAATGTTCACTATCAACCCCACCACAGGGACCATCTCTGTGGCCATGGACGGTCTGGACCGGGAGCAGGTTGAGTCTTACCTCCTGGTTGTGGAGGCCAGAGATGGGGGAGGGATGACGGGAACGGGAACTGCGACCATACAAATTAAGGATGTGAACGATCATGCTCCAAGATTCACTGATCACTCCTGCCTGGCAAGGATCTCTGAGAATGCAGAGCCCAATGCAGAGGTAGGTCGGAGGGAGCTCCCACGTTAATGAAGCACCAGTTTTATTCTCCTCTTTTATATAGCTATTAGAAACATATTCTCTAAATTCTTTTAAGTGATCTCTGCAAATGTAAACATAGCATTTGTTGATGAATGATGGGATACTTCATCATTCAATATCTCCCAAAAAGACAATGCACAACAGTGGCATACAAAAAAACATCAAAGGCATGAAACGATTTTTGCTACTGGACGTCTCGGGCTCAAGGAAATTCAGGATTCGATCGGTTAAAGTTTAACAATATTTAATGGCAAAAGTTACTAGACAATAATACGTTCACAATGGTGGGGCCGGTTGAAACAAAACGTCCACAGACTGATAACACTTACGCCAAAATCTTCTCCATGTGCATCAGTTAACTGTCTAGTCCGTTCAAGCCAAAAGAAAAAGTAAAAGAGAACCCATAAACCCATTACAACCTCTTGTGTTTAGTAGCCAGTCACATCTTTAATAACTCAAATGTTAGTAATTCACTGGGTAAAACAAAGCATCACATTGGTTGGCTTAAGGCCATCTTCAAAGATGACGGGGTCAAACGCCACACTTTCAGGTCAAGACCCTTCAGAATAAAACCTCTTATCTTGCCTTCAGAATAAAGTAACGTCACGGGTTCCCACCCCGCATTCCAATTTTATCTAACATTTCTAAGCAATAAACTACCATTCATTCTCATGCACCATACGGTTATCAATACATACAGTTACAATAATAAAACAGTGATCATCTTGTGCTTTATAATACATTCTTCCAGAATATTCTTCATAATATTCCCTATTAATTATCATAACTTCCTTTACGTATTAATTTAAAACATAAGACTTCCTTTATGTAAATCAAAATAACCTTTTACAACTCTACAGGCAGTATAAGTCAATAGTCTGCCTTTAACTCAGGAAAGCTTCCTATTTACAACAAGTGTAGCACTTCTGAGTGAAAGAAAGAATCTTTTAGGGTGTTGTATCGTTGATTTTTATTGTAGCATATGTGATTTCTTGAACACAGTTTTAAGAAGGAAAACAATGACAACAATACTGAGGGTCCGAGGGCACCCATTTAAAATGAATGTTTTCCAAAACAAAGTTTATGGAGCGCTCACTCCCCCAGGGCGCCCCTCAAGGAAAGCTTTAGGGTGCAGTAGATCTTTTAGCAAGAATAAATACCGCCCAGTTTCTTCATTACTGACGCTTATGCCCGAGAGAAAGTTCCACATCAGCTAGAGCCATCTTGGTTGTTTTCAAAAAGGCCTCAACGGCTCTCCACGTTATGGTCTTTGTCTCAAACATCTTTGTTCATGAGATAAATGGGTTTAATGGGGATAAATGGTGAGATAAACTATTTCCCAATGGACCACCATTACAAAATAGTTTGCAGAAATGTTGACCTGAAACTGTAAATAGATAGAATAACGCAGAAGAAAACTCGGATTTGTGATTGGTGAGCAACATTGACTCAAGTGCCATCTTTCAGTCGAGTATTCAGTTTTTTTTTTAAACATTCATAGTCCAACTGCTTAGCTCTCAGGAGCAATTCAACAAATCCAACATTAGCCTTCTGGGAGAATGGCCACTGGCATCAACACTGACTTTTACTAAGGAAACTGCTAACCACTGACTGTGGTTCAATCAAAGGATCGGCGGTTCAATCCCGCCACGGCTCTACTCGATGTGTCCTTGAGCAAGACACTTAACCCTGATTTGCTCCCCGTAGCTGTGTCTACGGTGTATGATTGTAAGTCGCTTTGGATAAAAGCATCAGCTAAATGTAATGTAATGTAACATGGCCCTTGATTCTGAGTTGACTGTAGAGTAGGGTGGCTGGCAGTTTAGGCTCATAATAAGTCAGTCTTTATTTGTGTGAAATTGTCTGACTTGTTTTTGACTAATCTGATCCACAGACCAGTCTAAAATATATTTGTGAAACAGCTGTAAATGTATTCCTACATCAGGTAACCAGTCAATACTCCAGCGGGATACACATGTCTGCTGGTTGGTTGGCAAAGCCATTGCTTTTAGCATGTTAGTTATAACAACTTCATAGTCTTGAGATACCACCAGCTGTCTTTGTACTCCCTAATGGTAAGAATGTTTAAATAATTTAGTTTAATCTATAGCAGAATATTGCCATAGTACAAGCTGATAGCAAATATAAAGCACATTGTCTGGTCTGTTTGAAACTCTGCTATTATCAAAAATACACCAGCACATTAGTAATTTCAATCAATGTATCAAAAATGTAAGAAGCCAACAATCCCAAATGAGATATTCACATGATGTTGTTGCTTGTCCTAAGGTCCTGGAGCTCATGGCAGAGGACAGAGACACTGGAGAAAATGCCCAGCTGACCTTTAGTGTTGTGGCTGGAGACCAAGAGCAGAAGTTCTATATGGTCAGTCACAAGCAGGAGCAGCGCGGCACCCTGAGGCTGAAGAAACGTCTGGACTATGAACGACACATCGATCAGAGGTTTAACCTCACACTGAAGGTACGTGAAAGCTGTTACTTTGTTTCAGCGTTTTTTCTGTAGTGAGCACAAATCAGCCTCCGCCTCTGTTAAAAGCGACAACAAATACTGTCTCTGTGAAGATAACTATAAAGTCAGCCACAGAAGACGCAGGAGGTATCATATGTCAGCTACAGACAAGGAACATTAAAGTTCCATATGGGTGGCTGTGAGAGGTATTTATTGGAAAATAATCCGAAATTCTATAGGGTGATACAATAAAATCAGCTTTGGCACACTCATCCACATAGATGTATGTATGGTGTCATATTGCTTTATAGCCAAAGGTATAAAACAATAAAAAAAATAGTTCCTAACGTGAGGGTGATCACTACTGTTCGTGGACAAAATCATGGATATGTTAGGACAAAAAATTCAATTTATTACAAACACAACAAGAAGGGCACAGAAATGACGGATCTCGTGCAATGTCAAGAAAAGTGAGGGGGACAAAAAGGTACCAACATTGAATTGGTTCTTCATTGGCCAATGCTCTACGCTTCCACCAAGTTTCATGGAGATCTGGCCAATTGTTTTTTAGTCATCCTTCTGACAAATAGACAAACAAACCAAACCAAAAACAGTGAGTGACCTTCTTGGCAGAGGTAATTACTGCCTTGAAAACATTGCAGATATTTGGCTGATAAGATAGATGTCTATACGTTGTATTCTTGTCTATACTGCACTTGAATGACATGTGAGACTAAATGAGGTTCCTGTCTTAGGTTGAGGACCTGGACTTCTCCAGCCTTCTGCACTGTGTGGTGGAGGTGGAGGACTATAACGACCATGCTCCTGTCTTCATTCCACACCTCCTGGCTCTCGCCCCACTACCTGAAGACATCAACGTGGGAACCAGTGTGGCACGTTTGGTGGCCAGTGACTCCGATTCAGGCCAGAACCGCGACATCACCTATAGCCTTACGGAGGACTCCGATCCCGATGGGCTGTTCACCATTGACCAGTCTGGTGTACTCTCTGTGGCTCGGCTTCTAGATCGGGAGAGGATATCGCAGCATTACCTGGTTGTCATAGCGACTGATCATGGGGTTCCACCTCTAACAGGCAGCGCCACAGTCCAGCTGCCGCTGTTGGATGTAAATGATAACGGACCGGAGTTTGAGGCAGCATACACCCCAATTGTCTTTGAGAATGTGGCCGGACCTCAGGTACGTAGGTTTGATTGGGTTTCATCTCAATTTAACGTGTAACATATTGATGCTATCATTAGGTGAAAAAAGTCAGGAGGAAACAAAGGAGAATTGTTTTCCATTGGATGATAAGAAAAGTTGAAGTGTAGCAAACCACAACTTATTATGTCCTCCCTTCTTGTTTAGGTGGTAAGGTTAAACCAAACATCAACCCTCCTCCGAGCTGTGGACCGGGACGCTCCAGAGAATGGCCCGCCCTTCCACTTCACCGTCACCTCCGAGTATCGCCACAGCAACGATTTCTACCTCCAGGACAACCTAAATGGCACGGCGACACTCACAGCCCTGAGGACCTTTGACCGCGAGCGGCAGAAAGAGTTCCTCATTCCCATTATCATGAGCGACAGCGGCCATCCAGCCAAAACGGTGACCAGCACCCTGACAGTGACCATCGGCGACCAAAACGACCACGCACATGTGGCGGGGGAGAAGACAATTTTCATCAATAGTCACAGAGGTGAGTGGGTCATCTGAAGTGATGAAGACCTGTTAGATATATATCCCTACGTCCAGAGCTTCATCTACTTTTTAAGCACATTTGTACCTTTGATGTCAATTATAGTTCTCCATCTCTGTAGGTGAAACTGATATTACCAGCCAATTAACTTCAAATTAGTGTGCAGTAATTAAACCACACAGGCTCACATCATTTTGCTTGTGTTATTCACCATTGCCTCAGTTCACCCGCTGTTACCACATTATCATGTTCTGCATGATCCCTGTCTAGTCAGCATGACTTCCATGGTGCTATTCACAGGGTCACAAGGGCCAGTCATTACTGAATTTGACATGCAATTAACCACAGCTATAATCTTTATTCTTCTTGAGCCGTCCTCGAAAACCATCAGACGATTTAGCCTTTGGGTCTAAAGGACAATACTTCCATTCTAGCCAATGGATATGCAGGTCCTGTGCGCCGGCCATTTTTCACATCCACAGCTGTTGTTTATATTCATACTTTTAAACTTGGATAAATAGCAAATTATCAGATTTTGCCATTGCAAAGAAACAATGTGTGTTGGTGGAGTTTAACTTTTTATTCAGTTTCTATCAACAAAGAATAAACAGGCTAAAATTCAGCATGTCAAGGTCTGCCTTTACATTTTCAAGGGTACCCTCAGAAGAATTCCCATGTGGTTCAGAGAGGGACGAGTTGGAGGAGACAGTGAAAGCAACAACTGCTCTTTCTACGTGATTATAATCATTGTAAATTCACATCATTTACTGTTATGCAATTTCTCTTTTCTGGAAGGTAATTTATGAATAAAGCCTGAGACATACAGTATGTTCTGGCCTAAATATACATTTGTGTGCGTGTGTGTGCGTTGTGTACCTGAAAGTTGTCCTGAATAAATTGAAGGCCAGTGCAGAGTATTATATTTGATCCAGAAACGTTTATGCACTGTGTTGACGGTAAATTAAAACAGTAAACTGATGAACCGATGTGTTTTCTGTTATTAGGCCGTATGCCAACGACGGTGCTGGGAAAGGTCTATTCTCCTGACCCTGATGACTGGGACAACAAGACGTACGTCTTTGAAGGACACGTGCCAAGGTAAAGAATGCATGACTCTTTTCGTGAACCATTCATGTTTGATTTTTTACATTTAAGACCTTTTACATAGGAGAGGGGAGGCTGCACTGTGCACGAGCTGTTAATGAAAGTGCAACAGTTCTAGCAGGCTAAAACACAGACTGTGTCAGTATTTTCTGACCAACAGCACAACACAAGTACTCATGAAACAGGAAACGCATATGTGACCGTCTTTTCTTTGCTCAAGATTTCCCAAAAGCCTCCATTACCATCTGAGATATGTAGGTTGTGTTAGCCAATGTTTGTGATGGCCTGATCTTTGTCGTGCAATGATAGATGATGGACCTGTCCTACTTGGGATAATATACACTTCGTCATGACAACCTAATGGGGATTGCTGTGGGAACACATTGCTTTCACGCCCTGAGCCGTGTTACGTTTCCCTGCTAATCTTGCAGCACACAATATAATGCTAATCTTGCAGAGTCTACATAATACGTTTTGTAGTTTAAATAATGTAAAGTCACAATACCCCCAAGTGAAATATCTCGAAGACGGTGGCCAGATGTGTTTTTGCACTGTGATCAATTTTTTTTTTTTACATTTGTCACTAACTAGCTGGTTCCTCAGCAGAACACCAGCCAAGTGTGAAATTAGTTAGATGGACAGAAGATGAAAAGGACAGGCATACATGGGCAGAGACTCATTCCATTAGAGTTAGATACTGTATATCATGTTACAATTCGGTTTTCTTTTTAAATTAGGCGTATTCATTTGTTGTCAGTGTGGTCAACTACCGAGCCTGATGTTTTAATAAAGCTAAAACTTCCTCATTAAATCGGCAAGATAATTCTGTAGTATCAATTATTTCCATTTTTTTTACCACCAATTTCCTTGGTACGTTTTTGCTCCATATATTGGTTGCTATGTTTTCCTCTTTTACTGATTTGTCCCGTTCCCTGCTTTAAGATGTGGAGGCTCTGGCCTGTTTCTAAAAAAAGACCGCCCACCTCGAGACGTCCCTTCACCAAAACGAGCAGATATATTTTTCCCTTTTCAGACCCGCACACACACAAGTACCAAAAATCTCATTCAGTGACACTTCATCACCCCACAACATCTTAAGTCTTCAGTCCAAACTGAGCTGAACTTCTCTCGCTCTCTCAAAGTCAAAGTTCAGCCCGGGTAGAGGACTGGGTGTACTATGAGGTATTAACATTTCATGACAGCTCTCATATCTTTGTGTTTCAGGCCAGTCGAGCTCAGAACACATTATGGTTTCACTGCTATATGGGCTTTTCACAAAATGGAACAGGTCATAGCTCATTCTGTTCTACTTTATATATTTTCATGTCAGTGCATCAAATCAAACACTATAAAATAAAATTACGCACTGTGAACAACAGCAATTCCATTGTTGGTCTCCTATATCAAGGGGCTCTGTTGTAGTTGTAGTTGAACAAACAGCACAGAAAAGTTATTAGTATTATAATAAAGCATATCAATGCATCTTGTAGAATTGAGAGTTTACATATACATAGTAATAGAAGCAGGCTTCAGCAAATTGGAAAGTACCAAGTGGGAACGTATTGGTAATTTTACTTAAGGTAAAAATGGTCTTTTAGTGAAACTTGAAATTAAGTGCTATACATTAGACATCAATTACCCACCACAGCATATGCTGTAAAATGAGTTAATGTAGCCCTCTAAGTGCTATATTATTTGATTTGCCAAGGTTCTGCCTTGGATCTCCTCTATAATCCAACTTGAATGAGCTCATTTGCAGTACAAAGGGAGCATGGAGATGAGGACCAAGTGAAATTGCTTCCTTGCATGTCTTTGTGCCCATTAGTCAGTCTCATTTTTCCCTATGTCTTCCTCTCTCACTTTCTATTAATGTCCCAGGGGGCCATTGCTTTACAGCTGAAAACAGAGTAAACACCAGAACACGCTCAGTAGAACACACAGCTGAGGGGGATGAAAGAGTGTTTGTATCGGTCTGTCTTCATCTTGGACAGTTGGAACGGGTCCTGAAGGCAACCGGAAAGCTAAAGGGTGTTGAGTCTATGTTGAACTTTTTAAAGCATATCACATAACTTTAAAACATGTGCGTCAGTCTTTTATACATATCTTTACAGATGCCCACCCGCACACACCAGCAAATGGTTGTGACCGTGCAGATTTTTTCGCCATTATGCTACAAGTGCGTACGGTAAGTGGTACGGTAGCGATCTACCGACCAGGTGTAGAGTCCACGCAGACAGTGTCAACAATATAGACTCTTTGGGAGTATTACTGAGCCATATCACCTATTAAGGGTCCAGTACTTCCTTCATTGGCACTAGATGTTAATCTTGAGGAGTGGAAACGTCCAATATTGATGCAATTCTTAGTGACACTGCTATTTCATAATTATTGCCCGAGCATCAACCAGCAATCAACGGGGACCCTATTGAAACTGAAGGAATACATATTATTCTCTGAAATTGATGGCCTTTCGTAGGGGCTTAACATGCTCAACATGTTGTGCAGAGGAAGTCAGCCATTTAATGCCATTTCGGACCATTTCTAGCCTTTTTCCAGTCCTCAGGACGTAGACTCCTATTCCCGCCCCTACACATAAGCCTCTTTTATAACTCAAACTGTTTGTTATA
This sequence comes from Cyclopterus lumpus, assembly GCF_009769545.1. Classification (NCBI taxonomy): domain Eukaryota; kingdom Metazoa; phylum Chordata; class Actinopteri; order Perciformes; family Cyclopteridae; genus Cyclopterus; species Cyclopterus lumpus. Next base: position 5,070,598 of record NC_046968.1, on the reverse strand, counting down.
GGCTATCCCCGCCCTTTAAACTGTAGTCCCCCCTTACCATAAACACATGAACCAATACTTTTGGGAGGCGATATTTCATTCACTACAGTGCCCTCTGTCATCACCCCCGTGAAGCCACGCCCTCTTTCATAACAGATGAAACTCTAGTCGTAAGCTCTTGTGGGACCTCAGCAGTGAGGTCCTGTTTCATTGATGAGGGTTATCACCGCCCCCGATACTGTAGCGCCGCCCTCTTTCAGAACTCATGAGCCGTTCTTCAGAGACTCTTGTGGAATTAATTATTGCACTCGGCTGAGTTCCTGTTGTGTTGTGCCTGGGCGCTTCCCGCTGCTACCCCTGATACTCAGGATGGTGCGAGGGACCGTTCATCACTGCTTGCAGCTTTAATAATTGTATTTTTAATTAAAGATCTATAAACACACGCAGAGCCCTTCCACAAAGAGATTTACGTCACATCTCCGCAGATCCACACACGATAAAGTTGCACATTGCACACAACCAAGGTGAGCCCATCAATATGAGCCCCATGAAAAAGTGTCCTTGTCCATAATCATGTTTCAAGTCTACATTTCTAGAGGGCTGCATGCACTGCTGTGACAACAACACTGCACACACACAGATCTTGGTGGTAGTAGCACATATTCAAACTTTGAACAGCAGTTGAACCTGGGTCAGTCGGTCCTTAGAGCCTCTAAGTAATATGAGTCAATGCCCGAGAGGAGCGAGCCCTAACAAAAATGTATAATGTCGGGTATGATTGACTCTGGACCTATAGGAGATAAGCAAGCATTCATGCTGATTTCTTTCCACTTTGCCAGTTACCATGCCAACCTCTAATCGTCAAATAACTGAAATTACTGGTCTCTGCAGACTCACCGACACTTCTAAAATAGCCTAATCAGTACCACACCAGCAGTTTCCTACAGATTCCGCAGCTTGACCCTCTCCGGCTCATTTTAAAATAACTAAAGCTGGGCGATGCAGCAGTTGCACTGCTCGCCGTGGTGAAATTGGGTGTTGTAACCGCACCAGCCAGTCTGGGTCCCAGGTCACACTGTGTTCCAGCCCTCATGGAACGTGCAGTAGCCAGGAGATCGGCACATGAGGCGGCAACCTGAATGACCTTCATGACGGTATTAGTAAATACTTGTTGTTGGGTGGAAGGGTGAATTTTAAGTCACTGCGTTAACGTGGATGCAGGGGTTAGTGACTCGTTTTTGTGGGCTGTGCTGGTTGGCTGTCTGAACACGTAAAAAGGCAATTTTTCATGCGTTTCTCACAAGGGTGCGATTCAGACTCAACTTTATTCATATCAAGAAGGGAGTTTCATTTGAAGCGTCCGCCAGTCGATAAAGCTTCACGACTATTTGGAGAGAGGTTAAACCTCTTCATCCCTGCACAGGGCTTGGCTTGTATGACTTAGAACATTTAAATGTACTTTTTTTAATAACTGGTTTGGGTGTCTGTGTATTTCGTTCTTTCCCCTCAGTTACTTCATCCTAAACAAGCGAACAGGCTTCCTGATCATTAAAGAAAACGCCCCACCCGACATCTATCAGTTCCAGGTCCGTGTGTCCGATGGAGTGTGGCCAGACGCCGTCTCTACTGTCACCGTGCACGTGAGGGAGCTGCGTGACGAGGCCATCTACAACTCGGGGTCTCTCCGCCTGGCAGGTGAGATTGACTCTCAAGAGACAAGCTCATACACACACACACACACACACACAGCCCCGCCTCTGGTCAGAAATGGTCTGAGGTGTCGCACTTAAATGTCCTGCTTGACCTCTGACCCCCTTTCTACTTGATGCTGTGTATGGTTTTGGTTTGCTGTCACAGACCAAAACCATCCACAGCATGTTGCCCGCCTCACATCAGCTGTTATCATGGGACTGACGTTTACGTTGCTGTCCTTGACCTGAGCAAACTGGATTGGTTGAGGAAGATCTTGAGATGCGGTTGAAAGCTCCAGAGAGAGCTCGTCAGTGGACCTTCTGTTAAGGTCAAAGACCTTTCTCCATGTCTGGTTTATTGACAGTATTCTAATGTATTTATAATATACAGAACATGAGGTTTTGTCAGGGAGATCCTCACTGTCTCTTGTGCTAACACAGTCCACCGATCCTTTTGTAAATGTCTGTATATGTTCTGCTTCCGCGCATTGCCAGTAGCATTCTGGCAATGGGAGAGACCTCGGGAAGCCTGGAGGGAAAGTGTTCTGCTCCCAAGGATGAACCGATTAGAATCTGGTGGCCAAAGGTCAACTGTAGCTTCGCAAAAAATATGTTTTGTTGTTAGAACTCAAGAATCCATGAACTGATTATGAATGTTTAATAGAATAAAATTATAAAGTGATGACATTTTGGACAGACGTGGACTGCAACTTGACATGGTTTGCGGAGGCGCCAATTCTTTAGAAATTTCATTCACACAACAGCGCTCATATTTCCTGTCTTGAGTGAATTTAGCGAAAAACGGATATATGTATTCAGAATGCTGTAAACAACTATTAATGTATAGTTCTAAGCATTACACAGGAGTTTAATAACTTACTCTGAGACTCTACTTCCTCCTCATGAAGACTAATACTGTTCTTATATTCCCAGGTCCATAACAAATAACTATCCTCCACTTCCAGATTCCAGTTGAGCTTTGGGCTCTTTAATGTCATTTGTATTACTTTTATTTATTATTTATTATTATTCATGCCAAAGTGCTTGGCCCCTTTGTGCTATTACAGCAACAGGTAGGACCTAAAGCAAAACCAATTTGTGATGAGCTGATAAAAGTTAATGTGAAAAAAGAGTGTACTGCTGACGAGGGAGTTGTCGGGGAATGTGGTCATTATTTGCAAACTTGTCTCCAGTCATGGAAAATTAATGAGCGCTGATTACTGTTTGCTCTGCTTGTTTGCATTGTTTCACAGCACTGTCACACTCCCAGTTAAAGATGTTTCCTGAGCAAAAGATTACACCCATTATTAATCCCTCTGCCCTGACTCATGGGGTTTCAGTTTGCCATTGCCAGCATACTCAGTGAAACCTGTTTCCATTACTTATGCTGGTAAAATAATTAGTACAGACGGATTTGCTCGGCCAGCACATTCTCCTCACAGGTCGAGCGGCATCCATCATTACCTGATGCACAGCACATCGGCTGTCTGCTCAGAATTGAATTCGCTTTAGAGAAATGGGACATGGTTGGGGGATTTTTATGATTTCAGAGATATTGAAATAGAAGCAGAGGGGGAGGCCACGAGGGGTGCACTCCAAATATGGGAGGAGAGAGCAAAGGGGGCGAGAAGGAAAGGAGAGGATGGAGGGGACTCATATAAGTAGATAAAAAGATTCGGTTCTCATTCTGAAAACGGGGCTGAGGTAAATTAATGCGCACCAAAACCTAGAGAACAGCTGGCGCCTACATTTTCAATATTTCTGTAAGGCAATTGAATCCATCTGCAAAATGTGGACGAGCAAATGTGTGTTCAAGATGAATAATGGAAATGAAAAATGACAGAAGCCGCTCTGAATGTTTGTTATTTGCTTTTGCGAAACCATATTTCGTCCATATAATTGAGATTAATGAGGTCAGGTTTGTCAACAACGTCTCCCTGATGGGTGGTCACTTTATTGAGGGTTTTCAAATGGCAGCGCTGTCATCAAAGGGCTGTTAGCTGCAGAGTGTATTGATTTAATATGCCCTGGTTGGAACAGAGGGACTTAAATTGAGAGCTGGAGAGCACCTCTGTGAGCACAGTGTCGAAAAGGACGTTTAACCTGCGGTTCAGCCATAATTCAACCCCCTCCCCCAATAAATAAAAAATGTACGTTTGAAGTTTTGACGCAAAAGGTATTAGTAAGGATTAATGACTTTGAGATCATCCTGAGCTATAGGCAAGCTACCAAAACAGTGGTTGGTGTGTGTGCGCAGGATATATAACAGAAGCAATTTCCAGGATTTAATTTTTTCATGTGCAGCTTTGGAGTAAACAGTCTCATTGATTCCCGGTCTCGAGGATTATGAAAATATTCTACTTATAGCATTACTTACACCCTCCTTGACATTCTAAATCCCATTTCAAGAACAAATGTGGAATGCAATGAGGACGCACAAAGAACCCACTAGTTAAATCTGCCTCGGTGAGATTAAGGCCTCCCTCCTTCTCTCTCGCTCTCTTTCAATATTGATTGAAAGGTATGGAAAAAAAAGAAGAAAAAAGGAACGTGGTAAACAGAAAGTCCTTGAAATGTCCACTTGCGATAGCTGAGAGTGGAATGCGCACTGCTCAGGGGGAAAGCACAATCCGAAGCACCCATTGTGTACAGCACACACACTCACTGACGATGAACGGGCTTTTTAAAGTCCTTTCACACAATATCTCTGCGTTCATGTCGCTCTGCCCGCCGAGGTGCGCACATTGTGCGATCGATACACAGAAATTGGAAAAATAAATATCTGAGTTTGTTGCTGCGGGGATGGATTGGTGAGACACCTGAAACCTTCTCTTCACCTGCCTCTATGATCTGATACTTTAGTCGTGGCTTTTGCCAAGCTTATGAGCCTGGTACGTTCCATGAAAAGAGCAACTGAAATGAAAGTAGGAACAATCCCGTTCCCTTTTCTGTGGACAGGAGGAGATGTTGAGATCTCCCACTGCACACCGCCTACTCGGCAGAGTTGTCGTTTTTATTTTTATACGCCGGTCTTTTGGGAAGTTCTTGTCTTGGAATCGTCTGCGTTTTTACGAGGTCTTGTCTCTGTCTCAGACAACGAGGACTCTGGGTTTTATTTGAAGGCTACAGCTGCATGTGCTTGTTGACCTCATTACTGCGATTACTCGTAGAAAACAAAGGAGAAATCCACAGACATAAAATGGCATGTACGCTTGGTATGTACGGCAATAAAAGGGGATCTATTATTATGGGAAATGTGTATTGGTCAGATCAATGTGGCGAGTGCCTATATGTGTACATGTTCAATATGTTATCGTTAGTGTGTCATGGAGTGTGGGCCTGGTCTCTGTCCTGACACTGTTTAGATGGGCTTGACTATAACTCTGTTAGTCTCACTATTATCCACCTTTATCATTGAGTTATGGCTTCAGCCAGTGATTGCTTTCATTATCGATCATAAAGGGGTCATTTACTGCTCATGAGGAGTTCTATTCAGCCTGTGAGAACTCCTGTCATCAGGTTTTCTCTGCTTAGGATTGAAGAATATATATTTCTAACAAAATGGAGATGGAATTACAACAAAAGATGATATCAAGTTGCATGATGGGAAATATAGAACTCAGTGTTTTTTTAGATGCAATAGGGACTAAAAGTCTGTGTTTAAGTTCTCCAACATTATTGAACACTGGCTTGTCTCTTGACAATTACATTTTTTCTTTTGGCCAGAAACATGATTCAAAAGGTTGTGTTTTTTTTAAACTTTAATTGAAAATTATTTAATGTCAGAATAAAACACCCAATCACTATTTCCCAGAGCCCAAGGTGACATCGTTGAACCGCTGACCGACGTCTTTATGGTCAATGAAAACTCTCATAAACTAAACTCTGTCCGCATATTGGCTTCAACTACCTCGTCTGATTTTTTTTTTTTTGATTTCGTCTGAGATGGCAAACAAGTGTGTGTTTCCCTGTCAAGTTTCTCCACATGCATCAGACGAGGAAACCCACAATAAATCATGCATTACAGTGTTTGTTTTTCGACACAGTTAAGATTGAAGAGATTTATGTTTCAGCTGAGCGCTATCTGCATTCTGCTGCACACAATTATGCTAATGAACAATATGTTTGTTTTGGCCTCATTAGCTACCGGTGCGTCTTCATTGTGAATTGTGAGTTGAGAAAGGCGTAAACACACATCAGAACACCGAAGAACATTCAGTCCTTACATCTTCGCAGCGATACCGCGGTAGTAGTTGTCTTTTCTGTGTTTTCGTTCCGTCCATTTTTTTTTACGATCACAGGAGTAGGATATTAATCCCACTTTTGCACCTATTTGTGAGACATCACATGTCTACAGGCAGGAGTGCCTCCGTGCACCGCCGCCTCGGCTCCAATGAAGCCTCTGGCAAGGAGAAAGCAGCAGTGAGTTGTGAGCTTGGATCAAAGCCAGGTGCAAAGGCTGCCACTCTGCATTAGGAGTTACTACCCTCTACCCCCACCAGCCCCCATCCCTCCCGACTGTCTCTCTGTCTGCCTGTGTCCTGGTTTCTCCCGCTGGACTGACTGATGGGAGCTGACATTAGCCTCGATCCCTCACGCTGTATCCGCTGAGCCCATTCTGAGCACCCTGTCTTTTCTCTTAATGCCGAGGCTCTGTCTCCCTTTACGCACTCACAAACCTAATCACCCTGCCCAACCCTTTATACATATAGATATGTGTGTGTGTGTGTGTGTGTGTTCTTGTACTTCTGTCTCCGTGAGAACCAGTTTGAGTCTCATGTAGATTTTGAAGACATTTTTGTGACGTTTGTGGCAGGTTCGGGTCGTCCTCAAGTTAAAGGATAGGTTAACTTTTTGTCAGTCATAAAACAAAACACAGTACTTAGAGATACCTTCCTTATGAGATGTTATAGGTTCCATATTATAGAAAGGGACATTTCCATGTATTTTATTGTTTGTTTTTGTGTCAGTTCGGTCCATTCTCGTGAACGTGATATGAGGTCAAAGGTCAAGCTCACTGTGACCTCACGTCCGTCCCCTTCTCGTGATCCACTTTGACTCGAATTCGGTGGTCAAAGGTCACTGTGAGCTCACAAAATAAGTGTTTGGCCATAGCTCAAGATTCTCTATGCTATTTATGACAATCTCACATAAATGCTTAACGTCTTAAAGGATAAAATGATGAAGTGATGACATTTTGGACAAAAACGGATGTCAACTGCAACATGATGGAGACAACCAAAGGGCTTGATTTTAAAGTGGGTCTACGTGTTCTGTAAATACTGAGAAGGTGTCGAAATGCTCCCGAGCGTTGCAGACAGGAGGAGAATACAGATAAAATCAGACAGACTGGGAAAAATGTTGTGTTTTTGTAACATTACCATGTAAACATGCTCTTGTCGAAACCCCAAATACAAGTATCAACCTTAAAATGAGCACGATATGTTGCCTTTAATGTAGGAGAATATTATAGTTTCTTTCAAGAGCTCATCTCTTACATTAGAATCACCTTAGGAAAGGACCTCTTTTGTATTAAGGCCACACGTACCGGCATCTTGAAGATGCCTTTGCCAAATTTGAGACTCAATATTGTACCTTGGACCAACCATTCTTAGAACCTATGGGCTCAGTAAGCTTTGCGCTTTCAGAAGCGTTCTCCACTTCTGTGTCTACTGCTCGGCTCCAGACCAAGATCCAACAAGTCTGACTTTATCACCTTCCTAAACACTTCCAGACACCGGGCCAATCGTGATATTTTTATGTGGAACATTATTGCAAAACATGGACCCAGACCTGGGGGAGGGGAATTAACCTAAAGTTTTTGTGTCTGATGGTCTGATCTCAGGCATGACACAACAGGCCTGTTCCTCACCTTGACAAAGGCTAATGGTCAATAGATTAAGCTTGGATTTGAACTTGTTTTTCTTATCAACATAACTGTCTGGACAACACTGGAGATGGACTGTATTTGAGGAAAAATAGCAAGTGCAATATTCCTTTCTTGCTGCAGAGTATGATTATAAATTGAATCATAAATTACTGAATGTAATTACCTTTAACTGGCAAAGTATCGACAATCCAAGTCCCAATCACTACATTCACCTGCAAGCACACATGCACACACAAATAGCTTAAAAAAATTACTAAAAAGATGACTGTTCGACTCATGTACCAAACTGGAACTAGTCTTGAAAACCACCCTGAAACAATTTTGACGGGAACTTTCACAAAAGATAGGCAGCAGTTACAAGAAGAGCAAACAGCTTAGATCATTAAAAGGTAGAGAAAAATATAATATCAAATATCTGTATTTTAAAATAGAAATATAAAGACAAAGTAAAAAATAAGGATTAAAAATGTGATAAAATGAGCCACGTTCAATAATGTATCATCACAGGTCCACTGCTCTGGACTATTTTTTTTGTTACGCACTCGGGCCCAGTTTGAAAATAATTGGATTTATCCTTGAGCAGGGGTGGAAATAATGAGGCCACTTCACAATTTCAATGGTGTGTGTGCGTGTGTGCGTGTGTGTGTGTGTCTGTGTGTCTGTGTGTGTGTTCCTCAGACATCACAGCAAAGGAGTTCATTGAACTCAGAGGAAAGCAGCGGAGCCGCTACGAGCTGCTGGTGGACTTCCTGTCCGAGATGCTCTCCCTTCCACCCGACGATGTGAACATCTTCAGCCTCATGGATGTGAAGGAGCGAATGCTGGATGTCCGCTTCGCCGTGCACGGTGGGCCCTCCTTCCTCCAGCCCGAGAAAATCCACGGTTATGTGGCCGCCCACAAACAAAAGGTAGGTCCTCGCTCGCGCTCTGTAGCCTAAACGCCTTTTATCCGCGTGGACACTTGAGGTGGACGCAATTGATTCGGTACAATCTGGTTGTTTCAATTGGCTGGTCCGCTGGGGATTGTGTTGCCGTTCCACGACTTGATGGATTGGCAGCACGACCTCGTGAATGACGCACCACATAATCGTCATGGCATGATCCCACCAAGTGCACTACAAAAACACTGCGATAAGCCGAGACACAGAGAAACCCCCACAAGGAAACGCTTGTTGGTTGCAGCCAGCGGGTTTTGCCTCCAGCAATGTTTTGGCTGAAGCCCGGGCATTTGTCTGGGTGCAGGACTGACAGTCAAGATTCCACGCACAACATAGCAACAACATAGCCCTGACAGCATCGGGGATAAAACTGTTAAGACGGAGCAGTGTGTCAGATGTCCTGGACTCAATTTAGAATTCTAACATCCCAAAACAACAATGCTCTTGGTTCCCACCTGGTGGCTGAAAACAGCTGTGTGTGTGTGTGTGTGTGTGTGTTTTTGAATGGATGAGTGCTTGGCCTTTTTAGTCTTCACGTGCACCGTAATCAAGTCATCATCCACACCGTTGCATATTTATGCAGTGCAGCAACACCACAAATCCCCAGTATTAACCAACACAAACCTGTGGTTATTGCAATGGGCCTTTTCCAGCGAGGACGTTTTATCATATCACAGCATGCCATTCCTATTGTGCATGCTGGCTCGTTGCTTATTGGGACACTTGAATACAACAGAGCCATTGTTAATGTTATAAGCAACACCTGTGCACATTGTCTGCTGTGAAAAAGGCCTGTTGCAATTTGAATTCTGATTAAGTTTTTGTTTATTAGTGGTTTAAATATCATAAAACACCTGGACAGCATAATGGCAAACACATTTTGTTTGCACAGTTAACAAAGCAAAGGTTATTTTGTTCTTTTTTTTTCAAAGCGGTCAGACAGTGAAAAATCAACAAGTAGCTTAAAGATATCTCAAAATGACTGTCTACATTGTAGCAGCTCAAGCTAACATTGTTAGCGTTGCCTCAGGGGCCCAGATCCTGGTCGACGCGGACCTTTCATGGTAATACCCTTATGCTGCGTTCACACCAAGCGCGAGTACATCCCATGCCAAGCCAATGCACAGACGAATGACGCGAATCGAGCGGAGCGAAAATTTGAGTCATTCGCCAAGATTTTAATATTTCAAAGTTGAAAGACGCTCCGCCCGTCATCACTGACGTCGTGCCGTTGGTGAATCAAACTGGCTGCTGCTGAAAGTCACCGAGCTGTGTGAGCCCACGGGTGATGTTATGAACCCAAACACGAGGGAGCGTTAGATGTTACGACGTTTGTGGGATTTCCACAACAAGTGTAAAGCAGAAATAGTGGTTATTTCTTCCGTGGTGGATGGTGGAAATGATAACTGTTTCCACGGAGTAAAGACACAAAGATGCAAATATTGCAGGAGAAACGCTTTTGGTGTGAACGCAGCATTAAACAAGATGCTCGACTGGGAGATTCAAACTACTGTTTGTTATCCTACAGATACACTTTTTAACTAAAGCCAAACTAAGAACGGCGACATGTTGGTCAGTTCTGAGCAAAAAATGAAGAATGAGGAAAACCGACGTAGTGGCGACGATCACTCCCTCCAGGAATTACACGACACCTTAGTTATTCAGTTCCTGATGGATTTATTCGTCTCACGTGCACCTCAGTCAACACCGCCGTCGAACTGTATAAATACATGTCAACATACACAAAACAAGTCGGCGTTCACATTACACAAAAACAGTTTGCAACGAAACATTAAAGAACGAACCTCGCTGGCTGCACACGACGGAGAATGAAATGGTTCCACTTAGAAAACAATAATCTTTGAGAAACCAACACTTCGTAGTCACTTTAACTTCTTTAACTTAAACAGAATCAATATTCAAGAAACAAGTTGTACAAATAATAATATGTAAACAAGCCTATTAAATAATGACAAACAATATTTATGGCAGTTGAAGCGATCTGGAAGCCTTCAGCGGATCAAGAGCAGGTGCAAAATGTCCACTCCGATGTTCTTTAGAAGTGCTCAGTCTGAATGATCCCCCTCTGGGAATGGAAGCATTGTGAGAACAGCTCTCTTAACCAGGGAGCAGCTGGCTGCTCTCCACCAGATTTTGGTGGAGACATTCGCACCTGTCTAAACAAACTTGGTCTGCTGTTAACAGAGTTTTGTTCAACCACCCTACAGCAGGTCTTCAGTATACTAGATCCTTTTGTTGTTGTTTAATACATAGTCCTGATCCTGTACAGTGCTTTTCAAGTATTCTGACCACTCAAAGAGCTTTAACACTACCCATTCACACCCATTCATACACTGATGGGAGGAGCTAAGGTTCCACCTGTCCATCAGCAGAAACTAACATTCACACACCGTAGGCACAGCTACTGGAATTTAGGGGGTTAAGTGTCTCGCCCAAGGACACATCGACATGGGCTAGCAGAGCCGGGGAATCGAACTGCAGATCCTCTGATTGAAGGACGACTCTGCTCACTACTGATCCACAGTCGCCCCTTTTGTCCCTTCAAATGAAGACGCTTTCAGGACCAAAGAGCGGTATGTCTCCACACCATTTCAAATCATCATGTGTTTAGCTCTCTGGAAACAAGACTGAAGACAATAATAAGCCCCTGAAACAAGTCGGAAGATAAGTTCATGCCGGAGTCAAATACTTTAGTAAACTTCCCTTATTTGATACCAAATAATAAATGGGAAGACTTTGTGTGACTTAATGTTAAGTCGGCCAATTATTTTTGTGTCCCTTCAAACTGTTTGGTTGTGTGTAAACTGGGCTGCAGTTTCTACACGGTTCAAATGATGTGAGTGTACAAACTCTCCAATTAAAGCTGGTAGTCGCCATTTTATCCTCAGTCGTAGTTCTGTTCGGAATACACAATCATTACGTGAAACAGTCAAATTCGGGGGGGGGGGGATGATAAACACCTGATTACTAGAATAAATAAATAATTTGTTAATTTGAATATATTAATTAGCATTTTACAAAAATACCAGCCTGGTCTCATGAAATGATGCATTACAAAAAGATGACGCACAAAGCCTCCTCTGTGTTCAAATTTAAACCCCTGTGTGCCCCCCATAGTGTGCCCCTCTGTGCCCCATAGAGCAACTGCTTTGGGAGTGTGATGCAGTAGAAAAAGACCTTCCTGGGGGGGGGGGGGGGGGGGGGGGGGTATACGAGACAAAGACACACAGGACTTTCACCCAGGAGATTGTTGTTTGTTTCCTGCGTGAAACTATGAATGTCTTTGTGTTCACAGCAGCGAGTTATTCTTTCACTTTACAAAAAACGTGGTCATTTGAACGCAAAAAATACAAACTTCCCAAACGTAACTAAGTGTTGTTTTTGTCTACACCTAAGCAAGTGTTTTTGGTCAAATCCACACGCAAATTCATCCTGCTTTTAGGAAAGACCTCTCGTCTCCTTCTGAGACTGTTCCCTCGTCTCAAAGCCTTCAATAGTATCAAATGGAAGGAATCCCTTAATTGATGGCGGATTCATCTCATTTTGCCAAAGACAGCCTGTATAGTTTGTCTGCCTTCTTCTCAGTCTCAGTGATATATGGTCTCCACAGATCATCCTCCACCTCTAATACGCTGTTGAAATGAGGCATGATGTAGTCCATTGTCTTAGGTAGTAAATACAATTTAAAAAATGACGTTATTTCTATTTTAGGCTGCACTGTGGTGTAGTGGCTAGCACTGGCATGTCACAGTAAGAGGGGCTCAGGTTCGATCCCCGACATGCAGCTCAGGTTAATTGGAGACACTTAATTGTCCGTTGGGGTGACCCACAACCCTAAAAAGGCTCAGCGGTTTGGATAATGAAATGGAATTTCTATTTTATTCATAGTCCAAGAGTGTGGAACATCCTTTTAAATCCAACCCAATTTGACTCTAACAGAAATGCACAGTGTGAATTATGCCTGTAATTCTTTGGCTGTTCACAGGAGAAGATCCCAAAAAGAACTGTGTTCTGTCAAATGAGAGCGGCATGTACGATGTCATAGATCTTATTCTATTTGGTCATAAATTGTCTTAAAATATTACATTTTACCCACTGGAGAGGGCAGGCTAAGCAAAATTGAAAACGTGAAAAAGCATACAATCGTAGAGTTTGGGAGCAAAAACAAACGTTTCACTTCATCACACCGACGCTCCCTGGCCGCTGGCTTCAGTCAGACCTCATTTCACGTCTCAAAAGTCTCAATGGGACTAGAGGGGAGAGAGAGAGAGAGAGAGTAAAGTGTATGCATTTCACAAGGGAGAGAAAAAAAAGAGGGTGAGCTGAGCCGTGTGTGTGTGTGTGTGTGTGTGTGTGTGTGTGTGTGTGTCTTGGGGGGTTGGAACAGTCACGGCCTCGCTGGTCAGTTCAGGCTGCACTCAACCCTTCGCCTTTCTTACTCAGCTCACTTCCTGGGCACCCTCCCTTTGTTTCATGTGGCTTTTGTTCGATGAAGTAAAAGAGGCGAGAGATTAGAGATGAGGTGAAAAGCCCGCCAGTTTATGATTGAAGTCTTTAGGATGAAGAGGAGGAAAAAAGCAGAGAGAGAGAGAGAGAGAGGTGTGAGTGTGGAGGTAGCCCGGGCTTTCAGCGGTGATTTGTGAGGAGAGCGCCGAGCGTTTCATCTGAATTCAGCCAGGTTCTCCGGAGAGGACGTTGATCAGAATGAAATGTGAAGCGCGGCGACGGAAAGGATGAACGAGAGGCGGGGTGTGGGGGTGTGTGTGGGGGGGGGGGGGGGGGGTAAGGTGAAGAAGGTGGGACGGGTGCAGTAGATGGCGCTCATTATTAATGTTCTCAATTTGCCAGTAATGCCTCAGAAGGAGGCGATAAATAGAGCTCCCTGCTCTAATAATGGAAGTTATCCCTCAGCGTTTTCGATCCAGCACGCTCCACATGACTTTTAATGACACTACATTGTTTTTGTTTTTTTAACTTTTTTAAAAATCATTGGCATGGCGCTCGGATGCCGAAGGTTCACGAGGGCCGTGGAGAGGGTTGCAGAAGCTTCTCGGCTTCCCCTTGGAACAATAGTCCGGGGAACAATACGTCCCTCTGGTCGCTATACACACTGTTCCCCGTCATTCACAGATCAAATGCAAGCACCTCTGTACATTTCCTCAACATTTGGCAGGCTATGACAAAAAAATTGGGCATGTGGATTCATTTTCAGGCTTTGGGGATTAAGAGACTCTCGTGTGGGATGAAGTATTTTCCAAGAGACGGACTATTGAGCAGGGAGATGTATTTTTCAACACATAATCTACAGAAGAAATGACACAACGCAGAGAGCACCGCCCCACCTGAATAGAAGAAAAGGAACGAAAGTAAAAGCTTCTTCTGCCAATATATTAAAGTGTCTTTTTGGCATTCCAAACTCACAGGCCCTCTTTTGGGTGTCATTGAACAGGATGGAGGCGTTTTATTTCCTCTTTACGTGATTGGGCCGTAAAAAGGATTGAGCCTGCTGACGAAAGTTATTTTCAGGTGAATATCTCAGCTGTCCACCGGCTGCTTTTTAAATCACCTGACACCCAGCATGACGCCTATCCCGAGAAGCCTCCCTCCTGCCTACCCCCCTCCCTGCCTCCTCCTCCCACTTCAGACATTTCTACAGTGTGTCTCATTGGTTTTTAATGTCAAGGAAGGATCCATTATCCTGTGTTGGGAAGGAGAGCTTGACCTACATTAAGGAGAGACCCTGTTGACCCGACCTCATCCTTTTTTTTCTTCTATTTTTTTTCCTCCATCCCGGTTGCGAATGCATTCACATTATATAATAAAAACACAGTGCACAAGAGATTCCTATTTTGAAGTAATATTCTTATTTTGAAGTAATACTGCAAAGAAATATTGCAGTTCAGTTTGTTAGTCGGTGTCAATGGATCCGTTACAATAGATGACTGTAGATGATAGATTAATGTATTCATGATCAAAAGAAAGAAAAAAACGTCTTCTGCAGCACAGTCCACCTCTCAACCTCACATTTATGTGCTCATTATGTGATTATAGATTGTTTTGTTTTTTCTAAGTTTAATGGCAACATTTATATTATTCTCCACGAAGTTCTAACAATGTCCTCATATCTATTTTAAAGGATGGAATTCATGTTTAAGGATAGTTGAGGATTTCCATGGACACATTTCATTAGCTACTGAAAGAGTTGAAGCTCTCGCAAAGATCAGAACAATAAAAAAGTCTGAACAATAGAAAAGCGCTATACAAGTACAGTGATAACTTGTAACCCCACCACCACACACACACACACACACACGCACACACAATGTTAAACTGGCTTTTGCCGGTAGTAAAAATAAATTTTGCTTTTGGTCTCTACAGCTAATATTCCTGTATGTGACAGCTGTACAGGGGGGTGGGGGGGATATTGACACCCCTGCGACACACTCCTGCAAACCAATCCACGTGGCATCCAATCACCACCCCCACAGCTCGTTTGGTGGGACGATCGAGCCAAAGAAATGGTCATACAGCATCCAATGCCACAAAGAGCCAGAGGACATCATTAAACTCCCACAGGAGCCCGTTCATGTTTAATTGAATCTGCACAGGGCTGGAGGTCCTCTCACAATCATTAAAGCCAATAGAAGCATGTGTGTCAATTCAACCGTCACAATCTAGGTGACTTTAGTATAAAGCCTGTAGACAGAAACTAAGGAGGGATCTTTGATGGTGACCTGACTTTCAAAGAACCGGTGAAGAGCGTCGAGCAGCTCTGCTTCCTTCAGCACAGAAATTAATCAGAAATCAAGTCATTTTGTACCTCATGCTGAACCAGAGAAGGTAATTCATTTCATTTTGATTTTTACATTACATTATTTTACGTCATTTAGCTGACGCTTTTATCTAAAGCGACTTACAATAAGTGCATTAAACCATGAGTCCAAACTCAGAACAACAAGAATCAAGCGAGTACAATTTCTTCAATAAAGTTAAACTACAAAAGTGCTATCAGTAAGAGACATTTAAGTGCTACTAAAGTGTTAAACTACAAAGTGCTATCAGTAAGAGACATTTAAGTGCTACTAAAGTGCTAAACAACAAAGTGCTATCAGTAAGAGCCATTTAAGTGCTACTAAAGTGCTACTACGGCTCTACCTTCCCTATTCAAGGTATAGTCGAAAAAGTTTAGTTTAGTTTAGTTTAGTTTAGTTTGCGACGGAAGATGTAGAGACTTTCTGCTGTCCTGATGTCAATGGGGAGCTCGTTCCACCAATGAGGAGCCAGCACAGCAAACAATCGTGACTTCATCGAGTGTTTAGCTCGAAGTGACGGAGCTACAAGCCGATTGGCAGAAGCTGAGCGAAGTGAACGAGGTGGGGTGTACGGTTTGACCATGTCCTGGATGTAGAAGATAGTCCAGACTAGATCTAGTCTGGACTATTGGAACTCTTGCCTTGCCAAAATCAATCTCCCGTCCCCAGCTTGTTCAGAAATGCTGTCGCTGGAATTTAAACGTGGAAACCATATTACCCCAGTCTTAGCAGGAAGATTCGTGTAAGTCGGATTCAGAATTGATTTTAGGACTTCGCTGATTGTTTTCAAAGCACAGAAAGGTCCAGCCTCGAGCTGGAAAGCAGCCGGAGATCCTCGTGGAAGGCCGTGTTGGTTGTTTCATGGCCTGAAGACTACAGGTGCTTCCTCTATTAGTGCACCTGTACTTTGGAATGAACTGCCTGAGGCAACAAAGACGGCATAATCAGTTTTAAATCCTTTTTTAAAATCTTTTCTGTGAATCACATTAGGTTTTGATCTATTAGTCTATCTTTGTTTGTTAGTGTGATTAGTTGTAACCGTTTACCTCATATCTTTTATCTTTTTTATTGCTGCCGCTTTGGGGTTGTGTCTTTTTTTTTTTAAAGTGCTACACAAATAAAAGTTATTATTATTATTATAATTATCATCATCATAAAGTGCTATGAGACATCCGTCAGCAGTAACAATGATCCTTGAAACACAACCCCTATCAAAGTCACAGCACACAGACCACTTGGTGGAATAAGTGGATTAAATGTGAACTGCACGGTTAGTGAACGCAATCCAGTTGCACTGAATCAGTCCAGAACATTGAGCATGCAGTGACCCGCGTCACCGCGACGCGCACCGAGAGGGTCCGCATGTGTCTGAGAGAGAGAGTGAGAGAGAGAGAGAGAGAGAGAGAGAGAGAGAGAGAGAGAGCGTGTGTGTGTGTGCATGTGCATGTGTGTGTGTGTGTGTGTGTCTCTGGCTCTGCATAAGTCCATGCATGTAAACACAGAAGAAATCTCCTTGACCATCGTCACTCTAACCAGTGAAGGACAGCACTTTCAAATGCAAAAAAACGCACACACACACACACACACTACAGTACAAATTCAATTTGAGATCCATTTTCCCTGCCAGTGCTTCATCAAACCGCTCAACCTAGAAAGTCACAGCTTCCTTTTCTGCCTCATCGGCGTTTAGCCCACTTTTTCAGGAACTAGTGCAGAAAACCCGGCTTGAGTTCTGAGCCCTGAACTAGTGTACTGTAATACATTCTGCCGCTGAATATACACGTTCCACATCAGCCTTCGGATGATTGTCTGTGAGTTGGTGCGTATGCACACGTTCATTTGTCTGTGTGACATAGATCAGCCACACATACCGCATGCAGGCATTTTCACTAAATATGTATTTACTGTGCAGTATAAAATGACTTGAATAAAATGATAAAATTATGTTTCAACACACCACTATCATTACCGTGAAGTATTTCACTAAAAATCCTTTTTTGAATTGGTATATGTGGTCTTTCACATAACCTCAAGAGTTATGGCAATGAATGCAAAACATCACTTTCATTGTAGTGAGCTTGGTGATGGCTGCAATCCACATGTTCCACATGTTGGGCCCTGTCTGCCAGCTGTTTGGACTTTCTCCTTGACCACATGTGTGGCTTGCTCCTGACCTTTCTCACCATTTATTGTTTTTGTTTTTTTCTTCATTTTATTTACCGATGTAACAGATAAAGATAAGAATTGAAAATGTGCCAAAAAATGTGATAAACCATCATGAAGTATGTTATTAAAGTCACAAGTGTGTATTTAACCTTTATTTTAGTTGTGCAAAGGTGTTTGTGCCATGAAATGTGACGAATGCTGCTCCAATACAGAAGGGATGCAACAATTACTCCTTGATCTTTAATCAAAAATATGTTAACCTCTTATTCATATACAGTTGTGCATACCAAGAGCCTCCCTCTCATCTGCTGTTAACATGTCTTGCATCCATGTTGACTCTAAAGTAGGTTCCCTGGTTACCTTTAAATGGGGCTTTCAGTATACATATAGAGAATAGAGATTTTAATTTAGTTTTCAACTTTTTATCGCTTTTTGTTGGACATGTAATGAAAGTTATTATTTATGACATTTTTGTTTTTAACATCCCTCAAGTTTAGGCAAAAAATACTCACCAGTGAATATTTTGCATCAACATTATTCTTACCAGTTACAACACTTTTTCTATTAAATGTTAAGAACACTATGATGGTGCCTTCAGGGCTCAGAACTAGGTAATAGCCACATAAGTGTCCCCTCATGTTTCACCCAAGGCTTTCCTCTTCTCTGTCCACCTCCATGCAGCTGCAGTCGTTCATGCAGGTCAGCGTGTCCCAGGTGCGGGTGGACGAGTGTCCGAGCTCAGAGTGTGCCGGGGCCGGCGGCTGCACCAACGTTCTGAACGTGCGGGACACGCCCACGGTCGTGGATTGCGGGACCATGAGTCTCGTGTCGGTGACGGTGGAGTCCACCGCCGTGTGCTCCTGCCCGGGTAGAGAGCAGTCCCATCAGCCCTGCACCGCGTATCCCAGAAACCCCTGCTTCAACGGCGGCGTGTGCGTGGACACTCAGCATGGCTACAGGTGAGTGGGAAGTGCACGCCCACCATGAAACGGAGCCAGAGGGGCAAAGTTTAGTGGGGAGCTATCACTTTAATAACATGTCATTATTCCAGTTGCATTATGATTCTTGCCAATTTCAAAATGGTGCTAGCTGCCTTCCCCGAAGTAGCAGAGCCTCAGAATTAGTGCAGATGAAAACAGTAATAGGTTTTATTCTAATCTTCCTCTTACTTCATAATAAGCAATAACCCAGGGCATCAATGCTGTTCATTTACAGGAGAGAAAACTTAGAGGCTTAAGCTGAAAAATTGCTAAGAAAAGTTAAAATATGAATAAATGAATACAATGATGCAATATCCTGAAACAATTTACATGTGAATGCGGTGATATCCCTGCGTTTCTACTTTACTGAAAGTTGATGTTGACACATATCCATTACTTTTGTTTCACAAAATGCAATGTCAATGTAATCTTTGCATACATATATACAAATAACTTTTCAATTCAGTTTATTTTGTATAGCCCAATATCACAAATTACAAATTTGCCTCAGAGGGCTTTACAATCTGTACACATACAACATCCCTGTCCCAGGACCTCACATCGGATCAGGAAAAACAGAGGAGGATCCCTCTCCCCGGATGGACAGATGCAATAGATGTCATGTGTACAGAATGAACAGCATTACAAAGTTACATAAACACATTACATGAATATGACAATATATGAATGGAACTCCAATCCATGAAACAGAAGGAGGTAGAGAGGAGGGGGGGTGGAGCGCATCAGCAGGGCCAACGCGGGAGGCCGGCTCACCAGGCATCAGACACCTCCAGGTCCAATGTGGAGTCACAAAGACTCCGGGGAGGAAACAGAGTTAATAAGGTGCAATGGAGAGATGTAAATTCATCCATAAGGAGAGAGAGAAGAGGAGATAGGTGCTCAGTGTATCCTAAAACATCCCCCAGCAGCCTATAAGCCTATAGCAGCATATCTAGAGGCATATAACGTTGATTTATTCTCTTAAATTGCATAACAGCTATTTTGTGGCCGAAACCTAACTCAGAGTATTCTTAAACAAGTAGTATCCTACAACCAAGAGTTGTTTTCTGTGAAGACGGAAGTATATTTTATAATTGCCACGTGTGGCTGACTTTCGGCGGAAAAACGCACAACAAATGATTCCTAAATTCCAAGCACCCTGAGTTGTCATTGAAAAAGGAAGCACACATGTAGAACGTAGGCCTGTCTTCAGGAGTGAATGCTCTCCCTGACTACATGGAGGTCACTAAACATCTTGTAGTGCTAGTTTGATGCCAACGTTCTGCGGGTGCCAGACCGATACCGAAGCTGTTCTACTTATCTGGACGATGTGGTTCTGGAGGAAAGAAGTGTGGCACAGTCATCAGATTCCAGTTTGACTGATGCTATCGATGTCCCGACGGCAAAGCAGCAATTAATTAACTCCAAGCTTTGAGTATTGTCTGGCCACGGTGAACGAGAAAGAGATCACGGGAGAAGATGGAAGTGGAGGGAGGAAACGGAAGGAAATTAGGGGGAGTGAACATAACCTCAAAGCAGATGCTTTTGAGAGTGCGAGGGAGAGATGAAGTGCCTCGGGGGGGTTTGTGTGTAACTGCGTGCGAGTGCGTTCATGCTGCGTTCCTTTCAGAGGTGAATCCTCTCTCAAATGATATCGGTGATTTAAAGAACGTGGAGGAAAAAGAGCACATCAAAAACGGGATAAAAAAAAGGGAACTTTTAATACTCTGGCCTCAAATGTTCTAATAATCCCATAACTGCTGAGCTCTTAATTTGAACTCCCAGGTCTTTTCACACTTATTTTGCTCATTAACCTCCGAGTATGTTTCAACCGTAGACGAGGTGAATTAAAATGAAGTTTGCAATTAGTATTTGTATTCATGCTGAAGGGAATTCCTTGAACCTTATTACTGTTGACAACAGCTGCTACGGCTGAACATCACCGGAAAACAATTTCTAATTTGAATGAGGAAGCGTTGCCAGTGATGGCGGAGCGGGCCGTGTCAGCCACAGGGTGCGGCGAGGGGAATGCAGTCCCATCACACGTGTTTTATTCAAACTCTAGTGTTTACGCACCAGTTTGGTTCATTTGGGCGAGTGAGAGAAAACTGCCTGATGAAGCGCCGGATGACTGCGATCGGTACCACCTTTTGTTTATTCCTTGCGGTCATATATAACTATTTTGCATCAAACATAATGCATTCTGGCAAAACTATTGAGTGGACATGACGTTTTGAGACACACATTCATGTCCCACTCACAAAGAATAGTCTCAAAGTTGGTCATCACTTAACTTTTAATCCGTTGGCATCATCAGATCAAATCTTTTAATTTTATTGCTTTGGTTTATGAGTAAATACCTGGAAAACTGATGACATTGCCGTCGGCCTCAGTTTGACTTTGTGTCTCGTGCTAATTAGTACATGTAGCATGCTAATAACGCTAAACTAAGATGGTGGCCACGGTGAACTTTGTCGCTGCTTAACATCAGCATGATATGCTGCCTTCAGACTCCAAATTCAGAATTTCTCCAGGTGAATTTTCCAGTCTCCGACCTCCAATCGTTCCAGCTGCACGATGCCAAACAACAAAAAAAACAAAGCATGGCCGACGGTGACAAACCGCAGTGTCTCTGGCTAGTGTGCACACGATAGAACATCCACGTCTTCCTGTACGAGAGTTTGTATTATTACATTAAATGGAGGCAAATACTTAACCGTTGCCTTTATAGTTGATGGTTCAATGTTTACAATG
This sequence comes from Cyclopterus lumpus, assembly GCF_009769545.1. Taxonomy (NCBI): domain Eukaryota; kingdom Metazoa; phylum Chordata; class Actinopteri; order Perciformes; family Cyclopteridae; genus Cyclopterus; species Cyclopterus lumpus. Next base: position 5,049,367 of record NC_046968.1, on the reverse strand, counting down.
TAAACTTCTGTTACTGCGTCATTCAGACAAGCGCTTCTTTGTCGGGGTCGACAGATCTGCCCGGAGTTCACGAGTATGAATTCCTCCAGCCTCACGGGGCTGCGAGCATGACTGGAGAATCACAGCCATGCTTTGATGAACACATCATTACAACATTCATATTAAAAATGTCTGCAAAACACTCGACAACATCTTTTGAAGATGTGTTCCTACTGCATATTACTGCACGCACTTGACAGGAAAGTGTTCACTGCCAATGCTTTTCATAGAAATGATTAATAATGTTGTATTTTGCATCTTTACAACAAGAAAGTCTTTTCTTACTGCCTTCTCTGTAATAGAAGATATAAATGAGGGTACATAGTTCGGGTTTAAAATGTGAATGAGTTGCATCTAATTATTATGATTATACTTAAGATGGCCTTATAGGACCATACCAAGTGGACTTGCTTATTAGTAACCAAGACCAGACTCAGGACCCAACTCAGTCTATGTAGTTCCAACCAAACTTAGCTTTTTTCCTGATTGTTAGGACATATACTGCTAATTGTTACGGATGCTTCCTAATTAACGGGGCATTGTGCTGCTGTCTGTATTTAATGTCTCCTCTCTGTTTGGGTGTGTTGTGGTCGACCACATTTTGGATGGGCTCTATTTATATTATGGTCTATATTGAACAGGTTTCTCTTCGATTGAGCGTGTGGCGTTCGGTTGGGTTTTCCTACACATCAGGCCCCGAACACCTTGAACATGAATGCTCTTCGTAGGAGACCGAGAACTGAACGATGAGACTCTTCTAAGATAGCAGAGGGAGTGAAAGCGTAAAAGTAAATGTCTCCAGGATATAACTACACAACACAAGGCTTCAGTGCAAAGGAGATGGATGCTATACACTTTTCTTTTTAGGATCATTTTCAGCTGTATTTATTTTAAATAGTTTCGAACACAAAAGGTAGTTTAAGGCAAATGTGTCATGATTTAACGATGCGTTTACTTTTCACATCGCGCCTCCCATCAAACTCTGCCCACACACTTCCTAAATGTCCTCCCTTTTTTTGGACTCGTAAAAATGTGTGGTCAAAACGACTTGGGGACAGCTGTAGACGATCTTAATAATGTCTTATAAAATACACCGTTATTATTAGCTGCAACCTCCTGATGCCCGTCTGAATGAGTCTCCCTGGCCTTCAGCTACAATTCAGCACTTGAGTGGCTATTGCGTGTATCCTTCTATACCCATGTATTGGTCATACATATGGAAACAGCTAAATGAATATGAATATCAAGTGAGGTTAGACAGGAAATAATGGGAAAATGGAACAAGAGTATTCTTTGCGGCTTTGACATGTTGACAGAAGCCACTGCCGTTGATACAGGGACGACACCACGATGTCAAGCAGATGTACAAAGGAAAAGGAGGTGACTGCTCTAAATTGCATTTGTCATCTCAGAGTCTCTTCTGTAATGGGATGGGTCGAATTCAGAGTACACATTGCTGCACAAGGATTATTAAATTGCACCTCAAATTAAAGCCTGAAAAATCGGTATATATGACGTACGGTTGCAGGACGCAAGAAATAAAGAAAATGTTGAATATGTACAAGCCCATGCAAAGGATTTGACTGAGTTATACTCAGTAATGTCTCAGTTTGTCTTCTCAGAATTTTTCTCCATAGCTTTTGTGAAATCACCATGGACTCTGAAACCTACTTATGTTTCTCAACTGCAAACTACGACAATAACACAAAGAGGACAATTTGGTAGATGGATGACTTGAGGCAGCTTCGTTAAAGGAATATTAAACAATTTATTCATGTCCACCGTACAACCCCAAATCAAAGATGTTACACATCACGTGTCCTTCATCCTAACGTTCATTGCTCAAGCTGCAGAATATTTGCCCCACTTTTCCTATATAAAAACCCATCTGTTGAACGTGTTCTGCCAAGGGGCCATGATCAGTTTGCAGCAGTTAGTTTCATAGCATTTAGTTTGCAAGGCCTTGGTGGATCAGTGACGTTGGCTGGCCTTTTTACTGTTCTGGTTTCTGACTTGCAGAAGGAAAAAAAGGCATATTTTCAGAATATTCTTGGCTGAGTCTAACTCAAAATACAGCTCTTGTTCGCTTTTGTGTTTCCTGGTGTTATAAATAGAAACAAACCTTTCACAACCTCCTACTAGATTAAAAAGCAAGCATGTTAGCTGTCACACACTGCCACTTCTTGTTTCGAATTCCCCGTAAACGAGTGAACTGAATGAGAGAGTCTTCATTAGCATAAATCCCTCTGTAAACAAGGCCAAAAGTGGGGTGAGAGCCTTTCAACAAATCCTTTTAACTACAAACGTGATAATGAAATAAGTTGGTTTTTTTGGGGCTTCTGGGAGACGTGACGTGGTGTAATGCAGCCTGATGCAATGTGCATCCCGTAGCTCTTTGCAACCAATTACAGTGACAGTGGATATGTTTTTGCTTTTTACTCATCATTTATAGAGCAAACGTTGATTTCACAATGCAATTGGCTTTATATAAGGACACCATGGGCAACTGAGACAGTCTTATAGGCAACATATATATATATATATATATATATATATATATATATATATATATATATATATATATGCAACTAAGCTAATGCAGAATTTGAAAAGGATGATGAAATTAAGAGTCCATTTTCATTCTGGCACAGATGACAAAGTCATCAGGACTCGACATTGATATTGTTTCATTCGCTAGTTTAACTTTTTACTGGAGTGTTGGTCTCACGCATCATTCGTGGCGACTTTTTCTGAACTAAGTGGTTTTGTTGCCTTATTTTGAAAGAAAAGAGATGTCAAATCGGATGTAGGTTGCGGTTGAAAGAATGCTAAATATCATATACAAATCCGAATTTCAGATTGACATTTAACTTAGATCCGACCTTGAAAATGCTATACAATTATAATAACGAGGAAAGTAAATTGATCGATAGATTTCAGCTTTGAGGTTTTGAGGCGCGTCCCTATTTGGCGGGGAACCAGTGAAGCACATACAATATATCAGATCTGGGCAGAATTGAGATATTACATACAAATAAAAATGATTGCAGCGGCTGCTACAACAGGTGTTCTCTGCTGAAGATGTTAAAATACCTTTTTAATCCTGAAGCACCAGCACTGACACGCGTGTTCAGCCCCACTCCACACACACACACACACACACACACACACACACACAGTGCATACTCCCTGTGAACATATGTGAGAGCAGATGAACAGAAAGTCTCATCGCACACATGTCCTCTAAGCTTTCTTCATGTGTCTTGCAGAAGTTAATTTTACCCTCCAGCTTCATTTAATTAGAAGCAGCGAGTGAAAAGTGCAGGATTTCAGTGCGGCTGGCTGGAGCCAGCGTGTAATGTAGCTCACCGCTGGACCAGAGCAGGGTGACTGGTTAATCCTTGGATTACACACATGCACACAGACACACACACACACACACACACACAAATACACAGTTTATTAGACATGTGGACAGTTTTGTCCCTCTCGTTCTCTCGCTGTCGTCTAATCTGCAAACAGTGTTGCATTGCTTTGCATATTAAGACACCTAAAGCACCCAGTTACCATTCTGAAGGAGCAGGTACCCTGATGTAGGAACTCTCCCCTCAGTAAACAAAGCAGATCTTCTCCTCGCTCAGATAACTCAGATTGACGTTCTTAATCAAGTATTTTAAACATTTAGCAAGACTTTTCCATTATGCTAAAATATCTTTTAATATTCTCTACAGCTCCCGCCGGGTTTAATGGGAGCTCCAGACCATGGCCATATTGCATAATACTTAGTTTTCACTTGTCATGTCAGTTTTTGTTCATTATCCCCTGATTATATTTAATGAGAAATTTAGATAAATGTATTATTACATTTTCTTTATTAAATGTCTATATTTAAAGAGAATACACCTAGCTTTAATGATAACTTTCTAAATTCATATTGAACGGTGTAAAGCTTTTCTTGTTGGCCATGTTGTTTTAAAGGCCTCGCCTAATTTGGAGAGAGGATACAAGAAGACATTTCCTTCAATGGAAATGGGAAAGAAATGAATAAAATGATAGATTGCAGCTTTTGTTGATCCAAAATATCTTTTGTGAAAAGTGCCTTTGGGCCGGAATGAAAGTGCAGGAAATGTGTCTTTGAAAAGCGGGCGATGACGAGACGGAACACGGCAAAGCAGGCGAAGTTGTCAACCCGGAGACACAGATGTCGTATGATTGTCACATTTTCAATCACGCACACAGAACCAGAACTCTGTCAAATCTGCCGGGTGATTCTCCAGTTTCACAGGAGGAGAGGAAGCGAGGCGTCAGGGATGGAGAAAATTAGGATGGAAGTTCCAGAAGCTTTCAGATATGACCTTACCCAAACACGTACAAACATCCGCAAACAGATTATGGCCCAAGATTGAAGGAACATGCCGATAATCGAGGCGCTGGGATTAATAAGGAGATCCGGGGAGTGAAGGGGGGTTGCGGGTCGGGGGTGGGATTACAGCTCCCGGCCCGATGTTAACAAACACAATTCCCAGCAGACAGCGAATGAGCAAAACAAAGCTGCCTTAAGAGGATTGGAGGGCTTGGCCATTGTGACTAAAACTATGTCTCGGATTGTCTCGCGTTCAGAGAATTAGGATGACGTTGCCAAAATGGAAATACAGGCGTGGATGTTTTTCCTGCATGTTTCTGTAATCATACACACCCACACAAGATATGGGTCTCGATGAACAGAGTCAAGGCTTAGCGCCTCTGAAAAACGTCTTTTGGTATTATTGATTAATAAAAACACTATTTATAAGTGTATTTATCATTCATACAATCTGCTAATTTCATCAGTTCAAACAACCACACAAATGTTACACGATTCAAGTTTTGTTAAGTAAAAAAAAATCAATCTTCTACATCCAATATTTATGTGGAAAGTTACCCAGATGGGAGACTGACCTGTGTTATGACTGTGTATGTCACTCTGTGTATGTCACTCTGTGTATGTCACTCTGTGTATGTTACTCTGTGTATGTCACTCTGTGTATGTTACTCTGTGTGTGTGTTACTGTGTCACTCTGTGTGTGTTACTCTGTGTGTGTGTGTCACTCTGTGTGTGTCACTGTGTGTGTTACTATGTGTGTGTGTCACTGTGTCACTCTGTGTGTGTTACTCTGTGTGTGTGTGTCACTCTGTGTGTGTCACTGTGTGTGTTACTCTGTGTGTGCGTTACTGTGTCACTCTGTGTGTGTTACTCTGTGTGTGTGCGTCACTCTGTGTGTGTCACTGTGTGTGTTACTCTGTGTGTGCGTTACTGTGTCTCTCTGTGTGTGTTACTCTGTGTGTGTGTGTCACTCTGTGTGTGTCACTGTGTGTGTTACTATGTGTGTGTGTCACTGTGTCACTCTGTGTGTGTCACTCTGTGTGTGTCACTCTGTGTATTTCACTCTGTGTGTGTCACTCTGTGCGTGTTACTCTGTGTGTGTCACTCTGTGTGTGTCACTCTGTGTCTGTTACTCTGTGTATTTCACTCTATGTGTGTCACTCTGTGTATTTTACTCTGTGTGTGTCACTCTGTGTGTGTCACTCTGTGTATTTCACTCTGTATGTGTCACTCTGTGTGTGTCACTCTGTGTATGTTACTCTGTGTGTGTTACTCTGCGTATGTCACTCTGTGTGTGTTACTCTGCGTATGTCACTCTGTGTATGTTGCAGTAACATACAGGCATTGATGGGCAAGTTACTTGAAAAATGAAACCCGTGGTTCATTGAAAAAGCAATCGCGTAACTTCACTAATTACCGAACAGCTAAAGTAATTGGTGACATTAGTTACGCTCGGCTTCTTGTCCTGACTCGGCTTATGCTCCATCAAAGGTGGCTTCAATAAACTCAGAGTCTCCTCATCACACCATTACATCACATCTCCAGTATGGAACACGTGTCGCAACAGAGAGCGAGACATTTACCGTCTGACAGCAGGCTGAGCCCCGACGCTGCCAGCAGCACTTAGAGCGAAGCAAAGGGCATCGCGCTTCCTCCACCTCTGACCAAAGCCAGGTGGGAGTTTATCGTTGGCTAATGTCGGGTCCTCTTGTGGTGAAGTAACACATGCGGCAGCAGTCTGCCCACTTAACCCAGCGCTGACAAGTTCACTCCCAAAATGTGGCGGCACACATCACTGGGATTAATAACTGAGATGTGATTAACAGCTTTCCAAATTGCACTCACTTACACTGAGTTGCCAAACTCATAAAAAGATATCAGTGAGATATATAAATATAATAGTTTGAAGAGATAGGTTTGAGTTCCTTTTTTACAAATGATCTTCCAGACCAGGAAACCTGAGGGTTGCAGAGAGCAGTGCCGGCGTTGTCAAAGTGTGTAGTGATGCAGTCCAAGAATCTGAAATATGGTCAGTGTCGTGGTCGAATATTTAGCGGCTTTTTTGACAATGTGGGCGAGACCGGCGAGATTTCAGAATCCGAATTCTCCGAAAGAGGAAGTTACCCTTTAATAACCCTGAAAACCACCGGACACATTGTGTTCAGCCGCAGCTACAGCAACACAAAGTACGTGTGTTCAGAGATTTGAGAAAATGTGAAGACAGTGGAGATATTGAACACACACACACACACACGCACACACACACACACCCCGTGAGCCCCTGGAAACACGCATGCATCGTGTTTGTGTATATATTTGCACGTGCTTTTGCAAGCACACGTCTATGTGTGGTTTCGCAGGATCCACAGGCCTGAAACTCGTGAGCATCAGGAGAAGCAGTTGAAGTGTGAATAACATCGACCAATGAGAACCTCAGGAAGAGCAGCGGGGGGATTGCCCTGGGGAAATGGCTCGTTTCTCTGAGCCGAGTGCTTGTGCGTAAAGTCGGGATTCAATTTGTATATTTGGTAATTGCTGAAGATCGAATGGGATGAGGTGTTATTTAGCTGAAATAATGCAAGGCTTTCTCATCAGATTTACACATTGCTACTAAATGGAGAGGGACGAGAGGAGGTATATTGAGAATCAGAGAAAATTATTTGTGTCAAGCCTTGAAGATAAAATCTTTAAAGGAAAAAAAGAAAAAAACACCTGTTGCTGATTATTTCCTGGGTTCATTCTGCTTCTCCGTGATGCATTTCTCTTCTCCACTTGGGCGTCTGGTGATTGCAGACAACATTGTCGGATATTCCATTTCTTGTAGAGTAAATTGTTCAACAGTCTAAAACGCAACCTAGTTTTTTATTTACTAGGTATATCATATTCGTACGTATAACATATTTGTGGCTTCCAGTTGCTTTTCCTTGTGATCCATTCAGATCTTTTCAATATTCTAATGTCTGTTAGGCTTCATAAAAAGGTTGCAGGCTCATAATGTACATTGACATACAATTTCCAGCATAATTTAACCTTATCCTTGAACTATATGTAGTCTTTAGATACTGAATGTATGAAGAAGAAATAATTATTCGTGGACACAATTTAATAATTAGTGCTCTCGATATGATAAATTGTGCGTGCAAATTGCCAATTCGTGTTCCTTGATTCAATATTTTTGCTGGCAACTCAGAGGAAGCCACAAAGCTGTTCCTGAATGAACAATACACGGCAGCTGTAGAGGTTAACCGGGCTTTATCTGCTCACAGGAGAGTGTCACTCTGGGGGGACCAGGGAGTAATAAAGTAATTATTTGAATGTGTTGATTCGATGTGAGGTCCTGGGACAGGGATATCGTATGTGTACAGATTGTAAAGCCCTCTGAGGCTAATTTTTGATTTTGGGGCGACCGAGAACAACAAGCTACCACAGAGGTCGCAGCAACGATCTGGCCATGAGTGGATGGAAAACCGGGGTCGATATACTGTTGAGTAGATGAATTGATGAGTTGATGGAAGGACCGGTGGGGTGAATGAGTAGGAATCAGGAGGGTGCAGGGAGGAGATCAGGGAGGAGCCACGGCCACCACAGAGAAAAGACAAAGGACAGCAGGAGACACAAGCAGAGGGACAAACAGGAGGCTGTGACACTTTGGCTTTTTATGTTGTGGCATTATGTATCCGCCCATCTGTCAATGAACTGTACTTGTAAAACGCTTTTCTTGTCTTCCGACCACTCAAAGTGCTTTAACACTACATGTCATCGTTCACCCACTGATGGGAGGGGCTAGGGTGCCCATTATGATAGCCATGGATGTAAACTGCTACTATGACAACGGTTACATCAGATTCTCCAACTTCCTGCTCAGAGGTTGGTCCACAAACATTATAGAGAGCGTCATATTCACACTTTATTGAGTTAGGTGCAGACACACACACACACACACACACACACACACACACACACACACACAAAACAAACCTCTCCGGAATGTTTGTTTGGCCTCTTTCACCAGTTACAGAAGGCAAGTCAGCCCTGATATGTGTTTGTTAGTTCCCCAGAAGAGTCGGTTTATGCCCTTAGATTCCTGAATCATTCACACAGCAGCAGGAACAATATGAATATGTCTCCAAATAAACAATAGTGCTGAACGCATTCTCATTAACGCCATTACTTATTTATAATCATTAACTGTCCCGTCACCAATGAGTCAATTGTGTTTGACATTCTGTACTTCAGGCCAAGATAATTAGTTTTGTTCTCCTGCCAAATGTTTGCTGTCTAAATGTAATATCTCACCGTATTTACTGTTTGGCATTATTGTGTGCATAGATGCCTCTCCATATACAGGATGCAGCCTCTTTGGTCTATTTGAGTAAATAGAGAAAATGTGGCAGCAGATGGTGAGAGTCAATGCACATTTCAATGTATCTCATGTACAGTGACACCTCACCAAGGTTAGAAGCAGTATTTAAAATAGAAGAAACAAAAAAACATATTTATTGGAGCTCAGTACTCATCAATTACCATATTGTAAAGACTATATTTATACAACCCTATTGCTGGAAACTGTGTGCAACTATAACAAGCTGGTGGCCCCTGGGAGGCTCCAGGATTGTTTTGACATATATACAATAACAATGAACACTTATAATGTTTATCAGCTTTACCCTCATGTTATGTGTTATTGCGTCCTATGCTCGTAAAGTAAACCCAACTGGATGCAACGTGTCTGAACGTTTGATAGTTCGGACTTTTCTCATGCAAATATCCTGCTCCTGCTTGTTCTGTATCTTCAACTTCTCCAGATCAAATACCACGTATGGAGAAAAATATATATTTCTTCATGTTTTTTGAATGGGTGAGATGAACGGGTCACATGTACAAACAAGATCAGATGGCACTGTAGGAACGATCCCAGGCCAAGTGGGGGAGGACTCAAACAAAGAACGATAATGAGAGGGGTCTTTCAGAAAGCCAAGGATGGGTTTTTTTGTTAAAGAGAGCAAGTGAGAAGTGAAAAAACAATTAAGTACTTGGATGTGTGGAAATACATAGAGAAGAGTTTCCTAGTGATGTAGCGATACTCCCTGTGGTATTGCCACTAATGAGAACATCTGCATCAGTGAAACAGATGGAGTGAGCAAGAGAGAGAGAGAGATTGCCGAAGGGGAAGGCTGTCTGAGAGAAGAAAACAATTAGACTTAGAGAGACTGAGTGCAGGGGAAAAAAATTGTTTAACGAACAAAATAGAGTAAGTGGTTCAGAAAGGGGGATGGGGGCTTTTCACATTTTTGGAACCAACTAACAGAATTTTCAAGAAAACCAAATTCATGGCATTCACTAATTCGTGTAATTTTGTCTCTTGGTCTCCTCCTCTCCCCAAGGTGCCAATGCCCGGCTCAGTTCGAAGAGCCCGAGTGCCAGCAGAACAAGCACAGTTTCCAAGGCAACGGCTATGCCTGGTTTCCTCCCATGATGCCTTGTTTTGAGAGCCACGTGTCGCTGGAGTTCATCACGGACGTGGCTGATGGACTGCTGCTGTACAGCGGACCCTTGGCCCAGCTGCAGGCCTGGGACCACGAGGACTTCATGGCAATAGGTAGGAGACTTCTCAAGCTTAATAACATATCGCAGCAAAAAACTCTGGACTGTAACTGAGGTGAGACAGAAGACTATTTTTGACTTTGTATTTAATGCATTGAACCCGTCTGGACCAGCACAGGTGCTGTGGGTTGTTGTGTTTCCCGCGTGTCTCAGTTTGGAGGAACCACGATAGCAACAGCCCATACATGAAATATCTTTGTAGTCTTTTAGCATTGTCCCAGGCTGCACTGGTTTTGTTTTGACAACATTTAATATAATGATGTGACTTCATGTAGTTTTGTAACATAGAAGACAAATAATGAAAAGCTGATTTTCCCTTGATTTACAAAGTGTAGTTCATGTGGGAGGTGAAACATGGAGCTAACCATGTCCAACTCATGTATGAGTTGGACATGGTTAGCTAAATGAAATGGACACATGGCGGAAATTGTTAGCTTTTAGTAATTTTATACGTGGTTGAAATAGTCATGGATATATCCTCTGTTGCTTTCCTGAAGGTTTCTTCCCTTTTTTCCCTGTCAAAGGTTATTTTTGGGGAGTTTTTCCTGATCCGATGTGAGGTCCTGGGACAGGGATGTCGTATGTGTACAGATTGTAAAGCCCTCTGAGGCAAATTTGTAATTTGTGATATTGGGCTATACAAAATAAACTGAATTGAATTGAATTGAATATATGGTTTACATGGTTGGCTAAAAGTAATGTATTCACGGTTCAAAAGGATGTATAAAAGTTATGGATAGATGGTTGAAATAGTTTGCTAAATTTAATGAATACAAAATAATTAGCTGCATGTGATGGATACAAGGTTCAAAAGGTTATATAAAAGTAATGGATGCATGGTTGAAATAGTTCACTTTGAAGGAAGGCCCAATGACATACAGACAGTTTATTTTAGTTAAGGAAAAATAATTATTCCATGAATTAAGATAAAATATGAACTCTACAATTGCTCATACTTATGGAAGGAACTATGTAGTCATCTGGTCAGATACGGACAAAAAGCTACATAGCCGTGTATAATCAATGCTGTGATAGATAGATAGATAGATAGATAGATAGATAGATAGATAGATAGATAGATAAGTACTTTATTGATCCCCTCAGGGAAATTCAGGATCAAAGTAGCTCCAAACAACACACAAACCAATATACACATACACACTATTAAACTATTCAAAAAGATTGTCCAAAAAAATAAATAATTAAAACACACATTACTAGGAGTCCAGGCTGAGGGTGGAGGAGGAAGGGGGGGGGGGTTATGCAGAGAGCACAAAAAGTGAAAAAAAGTGTCAGTATAAACAGTAAGTAAGTAAGTTGGGGGCTCTGCAAAAGGCTAACATAGCCAGTAAACATTGTTCCTAGTGAACTGTCTGTCAACTGAGGTTTTCTAGTGAGGTACCTTTGATTGACAGATTGTATTTATTGTACAGTTGTATGGCTCTGGGGATGAATGATTTACACAGTCTATCAGTTCTGCATGGCAGCGAGCGCAGTCTCCAGCTGATCAGACTCTTCTGTCGAGTGATGGTACAGTGGAGTGGATGCCTTTCATTGTCCATGATGGTGAGCAGTTTGGTGAGGGTCCTTTTGTCAGCGACTGAAGTGATGCAATCCAGTTCAGCACCAACCACAGAGCCAGCTTTCTTCACCAGCCTATCCAGTCGCCCTGCATCCTTCTTCTTGGTGCTTCCTCCCCAGCACACCACCGCGTAGAAGAGGACGCTGGCAACGACAGACTGGTAAAACATCCCGAGGAGTTTGCTGCAGACGTTGAATGACCGCAGCCTCCTCAGAAAGTACAGCCGGCTCTGCCCTTTCTTGTAGATTGCGTCCGTGTTGGCAGACCAGTCCAGTTTATTGTCCAGAATTACCCCACGGTACTTGTATGTGCCTACCACCTCCACATTGACCCCCTCAATGGAGACTGGTAGCATAGTGGGTTTAGACCTGCGGAAATCCACCACCATTTCCTTGGTCTTAGCAGTGTTGAGTTGTAAGTGGTTGTGTTTGCACCATTGAACAAAGTCCTCCACCAGACTCTTGTACTCCCCCTCCTGGCCATCCCTGATACACCCCACAATTGCTGTGTCGTCCGAAAATTTCTGCATGTGGCAAGACTCTGTATTGTAACAGAAGTCAGAAGTGTACAGGGTGAACAGAGCAGGGCAGAGCACAGTTCCCTGTGGTGCTCCGGTGCTGCAGACCACAGTGTCGGACAGGCAGTCCTTCAGTCTGACAAACTGTGGCCGCCCTGTCAGATAGTTGGTAATCCATGATACGAGGTGATCGTCCACGCCCATCTGCAGGAGCTTGTCTCCCAGTCTGAGGGGTTGGATGGTGTTAAAAGCACTGGAGAAATCGAAGAACATGATTCTCACAGCACTTTTCCCCTTGTCCAAGTGAGTATACGTCCTATGCAGCAGGTATGTGATTGCATCGTCCACTCCTACCTTCTCCTGGTATGCAAACTGTAGTGGGTCCAGTGCGTGTCGTACCTGAGGTCTGAGTATGTGCAGTAGCAGTCTCTCCATGGTTTTCATTATGTGTGACGTGAGGGCTACTGGGCGGAAGTCGTTGAGTTCAGTTGGGTGGGGCTTCTTGGGGACAGGGACAAGGCATGATGTCTTCCAAAGTGTAGGAGCCCTTCCAAGACGGAGACTAAGGTTAAAGATGTACTGGAGTGGCTCACCCAGTTCAGCTGCACACGTCTTAAGCAGTCTAGGACTAACTTTATCCGGGCCTGCAGCCTTCCTGGAATTAAGTCTCCTCAGCTCAGCTCTCACCTGGTCTGCTGTGATGGTAGGGGGGAGGGGCAGGTGGGAAGGGAGGGAGGGGGGTGGGGGGTGAGGTGACTCTTTGTTCCACGAAGTGTCTGCAGTCGGTGGCTGATGGCTGGAGATAGGGATCGGTGACACCTTTGATGGTGGGGGGTGATGGGGGGGTGTATGGGAGGGGGAGGTGCAAGATGGCCATGCACTACGGAGTGCCATGGTGCCATGGTGATGGCACCATATAGTTCTCATTAATATCTTGCTGTAGGCTAATACTAATATTAATGCCGTTTGTTAAGTGTTGAAAAAGCTGGGAAGGAACAAGCTGGTAAAAAGGGAACCATACAGATGTTTTTATTTATTACTATTATAGATAAATATACCAGTATCGTATCGTATTTGTGGTATCGTATCGAATTCTGGTATCGTATCGTAAGTATTGGGTATCGTGATATTTATGGCAGGTATCGTATCGAAGTTAGAATTTGGTATCGTGACAACCCTAAAACGTATTGATCCGTGGGGAATGGAGCTAACTGTCACTACAGCAAGCCTGTTAACTCACAGAGAGCCTTTTCCCTCCGTCGTAAAACTCTTTATTGAATAGAATGATGTACAATAAAGAGAACAGAATGCGACACAGTTGCAGAAAAATAGAAAAACTGTATTGCTGTGTGTTTATCATAAAGCAGAAACAATTGAAATGAACAAACTGCAAACATTCTCTGTAATTTACCTCTTTCACTTAGCCTGAAGACTAAGGATTGTTTGGAGACAAAAAGAACAGAAATCCATGTCAGGTTTAATTCCCTGTGTGTATGAACTCGCCACGACCTGAGGCTTAGTCAGTCACTTAATTACTACTGTACTGTGTACTACTTTGATTCCCATTAAAACTGAATTATCTTCACACATGTGCTCATCGAGAAAAGAAGGGAACGATATGCAGTGGACAGTCATTCACAAACACTCCTGCTACTCACTATGATATATATACTGATAGAAAGATCTGGAAATGTGTGTAAACTGAGCTTCGGCCGGTGTACATCTCGGCCTCTTCAGGGATTTCGTTTGTTGCTTTGGCAATATTGTTGAAGTTTGAAGACAATAAAGCTTGTTGAATTGAGGACGGCAGGCGGGAATTACAGACAAACCGAAACGGAGAACAAAATGTCTTGTACATCTCGGTATGTTTACTGTTTTAATCTGAGAGATTAACGCCTCCTTGTCCCTCTCACTCTTGGGAGAGATGCTGTTGTACCGTCACTGCCAGAGTAATATGCGTGGGTGGCGAGGTCCACCTGGAGAGCTGTGTGTGTGTGTCTGTGTGTTTATGTGCATGTGTGTGCGTGTGTGTGTGTGTGTGTGTGTCAGATTCTGAAGCATTAATGTGTTTCTGGAGTTAAAGCTGATTAATCACTGCGCAGAGCTTAATTATAGTCAGGCTGCACATATTTAGAACTCTAATTAACTTGTTTCAAGGTTCACCTACTGCATGTAAAAAAAAAAAAAATCCAAGACTGCGCTTGAGCTTTATATAACCAAATTAAAAATAAATAATGCGTATGTCTATCAATGCACCAAACAATGCTGTAATAAAATTATTTTGTTGAGGGCCCTTTTCAATGTTTGCAGTTGGAAGCTGCTGACACGGGATCATTTGCACCAGCATTCTCCGTGCAGAATTTGGGCTAAAATAAGTATGGACAACTCATCACCAGTTTTGATTCAAAAAGCATTTTTTCAAAAATTCTTCAAACTGCACTTCCAAAAGGCCGAGCCATCCGTGCACCCCGAATGTCTCCGGCCTCCAAACGGCCACGCCCCCCAACAAACAATGCAAGAAGCAATAACTGGAGCTTAGCAATCGGACCATTCTGCAGTATGGGCACTGCACTACATTATTTGTATTATTGCTATTGTCAACAACCTTTCAGAATAGGCATATGCACTAAAATAAAATATTAAGACCTGTTACCATATTGTCTGTAACCATCTAGGAAATTCCCAACAATGGCTAATAATACAGGACACGCTTCAGTGTATGTTGTGACTGAAGTTACGTTCTTCCATGGCGCCACCAGGCAATCAATCTACCGTTCACCTTTATTTGGATTAAAAATAAATTGAACCAGCAACCGTTTCCAGATTCCAGTTTAAATGAATAAGAATGATCGTTCATGATTTTCCAGAACAACAACCACTTCGTAAAGAACTCATTATCATTATTTGAGGGTTCTTTTAGCCAAAGTAAGGCAGGTTTTGGTGTGTTGTCTTTTTCTCGACTGTTTAGTATAATCTACCAACATAACACGGGGAAGGATTTATTGCCTTAATACACAAAGCTATCTGATACACAAATATTATTAAACCTATTCACCAATGTAGTCCAGGATGAACCCCTATCATATTGAATATGAACAACTCTGAATGATTTCTAATAAAAAAGGATAATATTGGCACCATATTTTAGCCCTTTCATAATATACTATACTATACCTCTTTAATCATACAAAGTGCAGATATGATTCTTCAAAGTGAATTTGATATGAGAGAGAGTGAGAGAGGCAGAAGGGAGGAACGTATTGAGTAGACTGTTGTGAGACACAAGAAAATAAAACAAAATAATTAATGATTCTTTCTGCCAGCCGCACTGCCCTCAGAGGGCACATACAGGCCAAAAGTTCACACAACTGAAACAAAACAAAAATAACTCATAATAAAGCTTACATGCCTGTTTGATTTACAGACAAACAGTGAGCCTCAGACATCAGTGTAACGATGAACAAATAACATAAAAGGACGAGCAGGAATCTGGGGAAAAAAGCTCAACATTGATGGAGTGCCAATGTTTGTTTTATGGATGTTAAGGTGACTGTGTTGGTTTCCCTGACCACATTCTGAACCTGTCTTCTCTGTGACAACAACAGCAGCTTTTTTTATTAAATACGATGAGTGGGGCACAAAGGAACAGGAGAAAAAGCTTTTCAACCTCAACCCAAGAACACAGCTTCAAGCATCCACTGCTCACATTCAAAGAGCCCTATTGTATTGATGCATAATTACAAGGCAAATCAAATCATCATCAACCAGCACATTTGTGTGTGTGTGTGTGTGTGTGTGTCGAGGGGGGGGGGGGGGGGGGGGGGGGGGGTATTTGGAGGCATTTGGTACCTCCAAATGAAACACGCCGCAACCCGAATGCCGAAGGTTTCTCATTTCTCGTAATGTGGAAAGGAGTCTTTTGGATAAAAGGAAGCCAATGAGACGTGTTGTACAACTGCTGAACGGCTTTTTAAATCATGAATGTCGAGAGGCACATGGTAAACGCGACATTGTTCACCTTGTTATTTAGCTTTTGCTCAGGGATGCTGCTCATTGAGCCTGATCACATTTCCCACCGCTTCACAACGCGCGTTTCTACCCGGAGATCGTCAGCTTCTTATTGAGATGCTGGTTTGCTTTTTCAAAGCCGCCCACTCATCCGCCCTTCATACTGCCGCAGGGCAGCTGTACCGAGCCAACCCTGCTGTGTGGACCAGAGGAGGTGTAAAGCTCTCACAAACACACACACACACACACACGCAGTGGGAACATAGCTGTGTACTACATCCAATCTGTGGTTGCTGGGGGAAGAAGGGATTACATGGTACACAGAGCTGGTGTAATTTGTGTGTGTGTGTGTGTGTGTGTGTGTCTGTGTCTATGTGCGTGCGTGCGTGTAGGGTAAAATACCCATACTTAAACTGACCTCAGGTGTTCTAGGTAACATCAGATTATTGGATGTTCCCTCCAATCTATTTACTTTCTCTAGCATGTAAATACTGTTTATTAATCCACCATGGAATCACAGTCCACACCCTGACACACAGAGACTACCAGCAACACAAATATGCTCTCAGCAACGCATGCTGCCCCTACTACTCTGGCCTTGACCTCACCAGATCCGCTAACCCCCAAGGTTCTATTCTCCGCATCTAGAATTTATGGACAATCTCTTCACTCCTATGCAGTGACTGACCACCTCTAGTCCCCAGTCACCAATGGCCCCCTCCTCTCCTCTGATGCCCACTCCCTCAACATACTTCTTCTTACTTGACCTCAGTGCTGCTTTTGAAACCATCAATCGCTCCGTCCTCCCCAGGCGCCTTGAGTCCTCCCCTAGCATCACTGCCCTCTCCTTGTTCGCATCATACCTCTCTATCCACCGCCAGTTCATCCGTAATAAATCCAACTCTCTCTCAAGGTGTCCCTCAAGGTCTGATTTTCGGTCTCCTACTCTTCATCCTCTTAAGTACTTCCCCTTGGTTACATCATACGTCACTATGGCCTCAATTTCCACTGTTATGCCCCCTCACCGCTCTCCCCCTGGTACAATCACTGGACCCCAGGGAACAGGGCCTTCTCCACTGCTACCCCCTCCCTCTGGAACTCTCTTCCCTAAAGTGCCTTTGAGTACCTTTTAAAGGCCTATAAAGATACAATGTATTATTATTATTATTATTATTACTAATGGTAATGGTAATAAATAATGATTAAGCTTTAAGTTTCCATCAAGGCATTTTGAGGTTAGGTCAGCTATCTTGGTAAACAGTTCAGGGTCTGTTTGTTTCAAGCGATATTACACATTTCCATGCATGGAGCTGATCCAAACTCCCAGCACAAAAGAGCAGCGGTTCAAAGAACAATATTGCGTTTCATTGATCGATACTTCTCAGATGCATTATTCATGTGGTTAGAGGGTTAGATTGTAAGCTTTAAGTGATCATAAAGTGCAAGCTATGACACAAACGACCACAAATGGACCAGCCTGACTGAGCCACTATTGTGTGCAAAGCTTTCCGATAATTAGGAGACTTTTCAGGTTGTTCTGATTTCTACATGTGTCTGCTGTCTGCTGTACAACAGTAGTATTACAGAATGCAGCTATGCAACCAACCCTTACAGCAGTGATTCTCAACTGGTGGGTCCCGACCGACCAGTTTGATTAAATACAAAAATAGAAATCCCGTGATGTTATTTTGAAGGGGATTTTTTTATGCAGCGGAGTGTCGTCTATTCACACTTTTTTGCGAGCTCTGGTTTCGACTTGTTTTTCACTTGTCCACCCTCCATGGTTTCAGCAGCGTTGCTGCTACGTTTCAGCCACTCATTGTTTGAGTTTTTCAAGGCGCCAGTGATTGACAAGTGATGACATGTGGCGTGTGCCAGGTTGTTATCAAACCATCCTGATATGGAGGAGACTTTGGGTTTTTAGGATAATGACATTGAATAGCCTACTGAATATACAATTCAGCTTATGAACTTACACTTATATTGTATTGATAATGTATTAAATAAATATAGTTAATTAATCAATTTTACAGCATAGAAGAACACTGACATGTTTCTAATCAAACATGTCGAAACGTAAGTACGACACCGACTCCATAAGATATAGGTTTTCTCATATTGAGGACAAAAGAGGACAAAAACCTCAGTGTGTTTTGTGCAGCGAGGTTCTGGCACAAGAAAGCAAGTAGCCGTCCAAACTGAAGCAACATTTGGAAACAAAGCACTCTTCTCTCAAAGATAGACCTGTGGAGTACTTTCAAAGAAGACTTCAAGACCTGAGGACATCACAAAAGTGTCTTACTTCTTCGTGCTCGAGGCAAGAACAGGCACTCTGTGCATCTTACCGGGTGGCACATCGCATTGCTGAATGAAAGAAGCCCCACACCATTACAGAGAACCTCATCTTACCTGCAGCCATGGACATGGTGAGAGAGATGTTGGATCAATCCGCAGCAGATGAACTGAAAACTATACCTCTGTCAAATGACACTAGAAGTAGGCGAATTGAAGACATGTCGGATGACATCAAAGAACAGACCACAGCTCGAATTAAGGCAAATGGTAATTTTTCATTACAAATGGACGAATCAACAGACATAACAAATAAAGCAGTGTTACTCGTTTACGTGGAACATGTGTTACAGGAACAAGAGAGCTCCCGACTACTACGACTGCAGAGGACATTTTCAGCTCCTTAGACTTGTACTTGAGTTCAGTGGGCCTCAGTTGGGACATGCGTCGGTATCACAACTGACGGCACTGCCTGCATGACAGGAAAAGCTCTGAATGCAACTTGGCACCATTGTGAGGCCCTGGCAGCAAAGAATATGGTCCCAGTGCTTCATGGAACATTAAACGATGTCATCAAGTGGTAAACTACATTAAACGAAGTGCAAAGAACACCCCATGTTTTCAAAAACTGTGCCAGGATCTTGGTAGTGAGCATGTACAGGTGTTTTATCACGCCGAGGAACGCTGGCTTTCGAGGGGAAAGGTACTGTCCCGTTTTTATGAACTACGAGCTGAAATCGCAGCCTTTCTTGCCCAGAACAAGTCGCCTCTTGCAGACCTGTTTAGCGACAGTGTGTGGCACACGTCGCAAAATCGATGCTTTAAAATAAAAAAAGCCGACTCAACATGTTCCCCAATGCCCGTCATGAGGGACAGCAGCAGGACAAGGCAGGAAAGAATGTAATGGAGAAAACCATCAACGACGCATCTGAATAAACTTCTGCAGCGGTTTAATGATTACTTTCCCCAGAAACAGAGGGGTGACGACTGGGTCCGTGACCCGTTTGGAATCGACAAAGAAAGTGTCACGTTGCCAAGCAACGAAGAGAGTCAGCTGGTGGAGCGGTCATGCTGAAAAAGAAATTCACGGAGGTAAGCCTCTCCCAGTTTTGGTGCATCAGTGTGATCAGCGTGTATCCTTCACTTGCCACTGGAGCAGTAAAAGCCATGCTACCCTTCAGCACTACCTATCTCTGTGAGTGTGACTTCTCAGCTCTGGTTCAGCTGAAGACTAAACACAGAAATAGACTGGACATTGACCTCAGAGTGGCCTTGTCAACTATAACTCCAGACTTTGAGACTCTTGCCAGGAGCAAAAAACATCCCCAGTTCTCCCATTAGAAATTCCTCCAGACTCAGGTCTATGTCAGTGTTACACCTCAGGTGCTGCATAACTTTCTGTAAAGCACAATTTTTTTCAGTATTTAACTACTGATAAGGTAATCACAAGAAAAGTTCATTTTGAATATGAATATGAATCCTTTTAAATTTATTTTGAGTTTGTGGAAAAGCTGCTCCTCAAGACACTGACTTGTTCCATAGTGAATGTTTGTCATAGATTCAGTGAGTGAGTATTCTCAGTTAAAGTTGGGTCATTTGAGTCTTTGTTAAACTTCCTTTACTTTTTTTATGTCATGTTTGTGCATGAATGCACTGTCTGAATTCTGAATTGTTATGTATGTTGTAATTCCTTGTGTCCTGAAGATGCACATTTTGTTTTTTAATTAAAATGCAGCTAATTGAGCGTAAAAGGGAATAGTTCCCTCTCTAGCATCGCCACCCAGCTGGTCGTTTTGGTTTATCATTAAACTTGTTTTCGTGTTGGCATACATATCCTCTACTATCTCAGGTTCAAACTGCACCATCTTTTATTAAATACATTTGAGAAGTTGAAAATGTTCCTCGATTTGGGTTGCGGCTTGTCATTCAGGGGTGATGGTGGGTCCCACAGCCAGACCAGTTGAGAACCACTGCATTATTACACCTGGTTCACACCAAACGTGTTGCGAAGTTTTCGCGCGTCTAGATCCCATGCAAAGTCAATGCATAGACGCGTTTCGCGCGTTGCGAAATTTCGCCAGAGTTGAAATATTTCAACTTACAACGCGAGTTCCAACTCGCCAGGTTGCGAAAGCCAATCAGCGTTGAGATGCTCCGCCCGTTGGGCTGCTGCTGCTCTCGTAGCACTGGAAGCGGAAGTTATCGAGACGGAGTCTGTGAAATTCCCCGAGCTGTGTGTGCCTACGGGTGATGTTATGAACCCAAACACCAGGGCGTTAGATGTTCTGACGTTTATGGGATGTCCACAACAAGTATAAAGCAGAACTAGTGGTTATTTCGACCGTGGTGGATGGTGGAATTTATAACTGTTTTTTTGGAGACAAGCCACGGAGATAAGCCACGCCCCTTTTCGCAACTGGTTGCGAAAGACACAAATGAACACAAACTGACGCGAGTAAAGCGTTGCGAATATTCGTAACGCGTTTGGTGTGAACGCACCATAAAAGCAAGCTTTATTTCCTGGTCACTGTCATTAGTTTGGCTGGAAACCACAGTCATCTAAAAAGGCCCAGTTGTTTGTACAAAGCTGTATCCCTACCAGAAACCTTCCAGTGATATTGAATACATAGGCGGCTGTCACTCTGATACTACATTTTTCTTTTTTATGATTTCACCATAAAAACCTGGTTGCAGAGATGGAAGGACAAAACAGAGACCTCACCCCCTGTTATTAACGTGTGGCTTGTGTCCAGCTGGTGTCAAGGGAAGATTTAGTTGAGGACAATGCAATATAAATCATTTCCTCTGGGTATTTTTATGGACCAAAAGTTCCCAGGGAACACCTCCTCCTGCTTCCATTTTGGCATTACATTTTTCACAAGTGTAACACTGTCCTAGGTGCCCCACCAGCTGTCTGACAGGCATTTACTTTGACATTGTCACTACCACCTGTCACCACCTCCTCAGGAGATGTTTCCCCACTGGCGATCTGATCTGTGTATATACTTACAGGAGGTATTCATACCTCAGTTGGAATCAGTTATAATGATTGTGTGGTGGAAAGATTGCCACCTTCCAGTCATGTCAGATTTATCATTGTTTACCGCAATTAAATACGACTTTCACCAACTCTTTCCTGGTGGTAATTAGTAGAACAGTAGTAGAACACATGGGTATGTTTTTGGGTGTCCTCTGTCATTGTGGGTACATGCAGAGAGTACGGCCGTCCAAATGGATGAAATCAGTACTATCGGTAACAAATGAGATATGTGTAAGTGAGTTGAAGTGCTTGTAGGTATATTTCAATAGCTACAGACAGAGTCAGGCTAGCTGTTTCCGTTAGCTACGCTAACCCATCATATTTATGGTATTGACAGAGTGGTTTCCATCTTCTCCTATTACACAAACCGTGTAACGAATATGCATAATTAAAACACCGTATTTTGCCTCAGTATAAAGTGGTTGTCGACAATTCTAATAAAAAAAAGACTTCTATTTTACATATTTATATTGCAATTTGTGACAGTGTAGAATTGAGGTGTGACATCCAACAAAAGTTTCGTTGTCATGCACTGTAACTACTCGGCTACCAAAAGACTCCATGTAAATTACTTTCTAATAAACGTAATATATATTTCATAGAAAGAGGTGATTACATCAATTCTCCCAAGTCTTTTCTTACAGGTTGACAGATATAGACTCCGGACAACACATGCAATATAACTGGCTCATTTGCATGATGACTTCCTGGCCTGGTCACTAATGCCACACTTTGACCTTAGCTGTATTAGTGAGATTGATTGTCTCGGTAATGATTTGTGTCCAGCATGATCAACTCTAAATGACAGACATGGCTGGGAGCGTTATACCTGCTATGAGGTGTTTGATCGAACACACACAGTACTAACCTTTCTCGCACACACACACACACACACACACACACACACATGCATGCTTGCATGCAAAGATTACCAGCCAGAGGCCAATGCTTGTCCAATCAATTGACTAATTAACAAGACAAATTAAATGTGTGTTATCACCAACACCCTTGCAGAATGGAACAGGGTCTGCCGGTGGTGGGTCTAGAAGGAATCCGTGAGTGTGTGTGTGTTTGCCTTTTTCTTCCCAATGAACCAGAAATAACATATTCTCAGCTCTTTATATGGTTGTAAATAAATGGAAGAAGGGATCTAGTGAGCAACAGCACACACAGAATAACATTGTCATTACCACCAATTTCCACAGAGCTGTTTTGTAGTAGTAGCCTCCAGCTTAGCACCACGACGGCTTTTCAAATAGAAAGTGCTGCTGGATGCAGAGATCCAATATGCACCGGCTCCGGGGCTGGCTAGCTAGCTGACAGATCGTTTATTCAAGAAGCTCTCTGCTCTGCACTTGCTGCATTGCCTGCTGATTTGTACACAGGATGACTTCAGTGGGCATTAGAGAATATGTGACTGCTTGTGCGTGTGAAGGCGGGGGTATGTGTGTAGCTGTGTGATTTGTAATGCTATTTATGCAGTCCATATGCTCTTGGTTTGGCTCCTGTGTATCTTCAGGCAGTCAGAAGGACATTTTTCACATTTAAGAGCCCCCAACTCTGCCTCTCCTTGCACACAAAGCATACACTTTGACACTCTCTCTCCTGTCTCAGAGTCGGAGGTAATGAATTACGTATGAGTAGAAAAGAAGCCCGGTCGTGTGGATGTGCCCTTTAAGAGCAAAGTCTTGTCCTAACCGGAGTACACCCGGAGCATTTAAAAGGCCCTATGAAGACGTTCCCATTTGGCCTGCCAGCCCGCTGCACTCCCAGCTGTACTCTCCAGCCTGCGAGCCCCAGTTTGTTCTTTCATCCGTTTCTGTTTGCACATCTCTGTGAAGCCCTTTCCCTCAGTTCTGTTCCATTTACCTTTACCGAAGCTACAGAAGAGAAGTTCAACAGTTATTACGCTAGACATACAATGACCTGCATGCTTTTGTTACGTTGCTATAAGGCTGAGGGACATCCTGTAACCACAAGGTAGCCGATTCGATCCCAGTAGCACGCGTTGAAGTTTTGAGCGAGACACTGAACCCGCATTGCTTTATTACAGTTGACATTAAGTTTAAGTTATTCGTCTATCTGAAAACCATCTGTTCTGCTTCGCACGTGGATGTTTTGCTACCGAGGCAATGATGAAGGGATTTGTGTGTCAGTGCATTGTCCCTGCTCCTCCGTACACGCACCTCAGCAAATTACCTTTTTTATTTGGGCTGCGTTCATTTGTGTACTGTGAAACCAAACCAGTTCAAACAGAAAACTAACCAAAAGTATCAATTTACTCTGATTCGGACCAGACGGACACTGTCTGTGAAAGCACAATAAAGAGTTGGCTATTTATTTTCTCAGGTGACATCACATTTAGTTTAAAGACGTTTTTGTGCGAGCCATAATTTGCATCCCAATTACCATGAATTCCTGGTGCACCTTGCTAACTAAGCTAGTTAGCTAGCGCAAGAGTTAGCTGATGACTTAGCGTATTCCGGTACCTGGCCCCGCCGAGCCTCGCTCCTCCACAGCTACACCCTCTCGTCTAAATATGGTCTGTTCTGCTTCCGAAAAAAACAAGATGGCGACGACCAAAATGCCGAACGCAAGTCTTCAAGGCGGTAGTCCACAGACCAATGGGTAGCGTCACGGTGGCTACTTCTAAATCTTTTTATACAGCCAATGTTACAAAAGCTCTTTATTTTATTTTTTAAACCGCTGGGTTTCACATCAAAGGACTACCTCTAGCTTCACATTAGAAAAGCATGTATTTCGTTGGTTTAACACGTCAAAATGATCCGACAGCTGCCAATTAACGGTGCAGAACCGAATCCACCAAAATATGTCCTGGTGGTGAGAGAATAATTCCTTGGCTCACAGGTTTGTTCAGTGTGGTTTAAGTCTTTTTAACGCTCTCTCTCAAAGGGTTCCTTTCACATTTGTTCAGCCATGTGCTAACATGCATCCAATGTATTTAGCCCAGGTGAAGCAGTTAACAATAATCATATTGGTGACTGTTTATTTGATTATAACTAACAGGAATGATCTCTCTGGCTTTCACTACCAATTCTTTATGATTTCTGGATAATATAAAAATAAGTCCTCTGTTAAAAAAAAAGAAGAAATGTGTTTCTTTTTCTGCCCGTGCCACAACATGTGCAATAATTTAGTTTCACGGCATTCTTAGTTGCAAACTAAATAAAACCATTTAAACTCTCACTTTTGCTGTAAGCCTGTTTAGCTCATGAAGTGAAAATGAACAAATCAAAGAAAAGACTTGATTATTTCTGCTTTGATGAGGTTAGAGGACTACAGCACACTCAAACTGAGATTATCTCCTCCTTTGCTTCCTCCATCTGCTTCTTATTTGTCCTCGTTTTGATCCAATCATCATGTTCTTCTCTACTCATCACCTTCTGTTTCTCCCTTTCGTCTTGTCTGCATTGTTCATTTCTCATCTATTTACCTCACAGTCAGTCATCCCACTTGTCATCTGCCGTCTTGTAACTTGGCCTTCCTCCCAGCTTTGTGCTCAATCACACTCACTCCTAATCTCTACTATGGTAGTCTCCACTCTTTTCTCTCCTCGTCTACCCTTAGCCTACTTACCTTTTTTTCCCATTTCCCTCTCTCTTTTCTTCCTGCCTTACCCTTGCTTTTCTTAATCATTTTTTCTTCCTCTTCTGGCTGCTTCACTTTGTCCCTCCTCTCCCGCGAGACCTCTGAAGTCATCTCTTGGGGAAATAAATGTTCCTCCAATCACAACAAGAAGGCTGCTGAGCCGCGCCAGACCATTGGCTGGTCAATCTGCCTTTTAACTGGTTGTAGGTGCCTGAATGTGTGCGTACACTTTTCTGCACACACCTACACTTGGCGCGCACGTGTCCACAAATTTACACATTTACATTTGCAAGCACATCTGTGTAAAGGGATATTTTGTACGACTTATGAAGGTGTCCTTTGCGGCTCTGATTGTGCTGCCAGTTCCGACATATCTGGCTGCACCAGTGCGGGTGTAAAGAGAGGGTTGGGAGTGATAACGTTGGCATCCATTGAAGTTCAAGGAAGAGGAAAATTCCCCGGAGGGAGCAGCCTGTAGAATAGAAATTGAAAGATTGAGAAGTGTGATATAAAGAAGAAAAAACAGTGAGGGGCCTGCAGACCGGACAATAAATGAGACGAGGAAGTGAATAAGTTTACTGAGATGTGGGGGGGCCTAAAGATGACAAAGTACAAGTTAAACAAAGGAGGGAGGCCTTGGATTGAACTGATATATTGAATTTACTTTGTTCGCTTTGGTCAATTGTCTGGCCCCAGCCAATATATTACAATTAATTTAACCATTCCTGAAGTGCAGCAGCAACTCATCTTGCAGCTGGAGCGGGGTAAATCAACTGGCAGGTAATTGAAGAAAAGTTAAGAAGAAAGGAGGGGCTAACAACAAACCTGCGCTCACTATGGCTTGAAAACTACATGGCCAGGGCTTTGGTTTTTTATTTTACTTCCATGCGAGGCAGCATAATGAAGAATGGGGCGCTCATCACAATGGCCCATCCCAGCCTTGACAAGGCAATTAGATAAGAGCAGCATTCCGTGTACTCAACAACGCCTTATTTCTTCTAGCTCAAGGTGAAGATTTATGGCATGAAATTATTACGGTGTTGGTAACATTATTGCTTGCCAACATTGTGTAGTTGTAACATTCTGTATACTGCCCTTGTCCTCGGGGTAAAATAAAATCAACCGGCCTTCCCTAAACCCGTAAAAAAATAAAGAAAAATAATAATAATTGCATTAGAAAACACAATCATTCATCACAAATGTTGTGTACCGGCTGCCGGATTGGCTCCATCCCCAGGGTGGACCTTCATCTAAGTTGCAAAAGCTGCCCCAGTTATGATCACCCACCGGAAAAGCTGCGGCGATGAGCGGAGCCCTTCAAGGCGCTTGTGTTGAAGGTGATGGGGTTGGTGATGGGGGTCTAATTCCCTGCTTTTTAGCACTCATCTGGAAGGGGATCTAAAGATGATTCTGGTGGCACATAAAAGCACGAGTTCTTTCTGATTCCAGACCATGGTTCAGCTGCTGGCAGGGAAAACGTTGCAGAAATACGCTGCCTTAGCTAGATGCTGCGATCCTTAACCTCCCAGAGCTTGGCCAATGGCTGTGGTCTTGGTCCTCTGAATGATGAGGTTAGGGTTGCTCCCTGCAATGGTGCGCACTATCCCGCGCGTTAGAGCCCCTACTACTACATTACTCTGCTATAGAGCTTTAGTTATGTATTCTAACTCTTAACTTTCTAACTTACATATCGTAAGGGAGGGCTGTGCAGAGCAAAAGGGTGCAAACTAAATAAATCTTAACGCAACAGCTCTTAGTGAGCTACCCCTATACTCATCTAATCTGGACTTACAATATGTAACTGACAATTAAATCGATGAAGCCCTGCCCACTGAATTCCCCATTAGTGAACAGTGTTTTTAGGAAATTCTCATGTTGTCTGAGTTATTTATTTTTTGTCTGTGAGCGTGTATCCTGTGAGGGGTCAAGTTGAATAAATAGCATTTAGGGGGGTTTCTCTGCTGTTAAACATAATAGCGGGTCTATTTTTTACCCTTCTAACAACACAAGGGTTAGGAATCAACGCATCCCATTACACATGATAGAAAACAGTGGTTTCACAAAAAGCAAAATGTCAGTCGAACGCTTTTGTGAATTTTTCTGAAGGCAGCACAATGTAAAAATGCCAGTCGCGGTGAAAAAGTTAATGAAAGTGTGAAGCGTGGCAGGAGGAGAGAGAGACGGGAGATGAAAGAGCGGTGATAGACAGGCAGACATTGCGAGAGAAGCACCAGGAGGGATGACGAAAGCTCAGCTGAAGTCAGACACACAGCGGAGTGAAGAGCCGTAAGAAGGGAATTTGATTCTTGTCAGCCTCTTTCGACTTCCAACTTCTCCCGACTCGAGCATCAAGAGAAGTGTCATCGTGCGGAAGTTGGCGGAGCACAGGAGTTGTATCTCAGTTTTAATTATAATTCCAGCATATACTGTAACCGTTTCAGTTTGTGGGACTAGGAGTTAAGTGCCAGCGGGGAGTCCTCAAAAGGAAGCATAAGTACAAATGCTTTAGTGGGAACCAAATCCTTAATTCACACGGTGGGTGTGCGGGAGTGTAGCCTCAGGGTGACTACGGGGGAAATTAAGAACAAGGAGCTATTGGTCGTGAACTGGAACAGCCTATTATAATTTTTTATTGAATACAGCCAAAAGAGACTTCCCGCAGTTTTGGCATAAGCCTAATTTTATAACAAAATAAATACTAATTATATAAATGCAGCATATTTTTGAGAAGTCACTGCAGTCGCAATCTTTTGAACTGAATGGAAACGCATCACTCTATTTGACTTAGACTTTTCCATATGTTTCCCACACTGGCAGAACATAGTGTGGACGAATGAAAAGGTGGATCAGTCCTTAATTCAATGGTCAGCTGGACGATAGTCATGTTAACCAAGACGTCAGTAAACTTAATGATCTGTGCATTAGGCAGCTGTGGCAGATGGGCACTAACATAGAAGAAATACATTACAATTAGTTTTATCCTTTTGACTTCATTAAATAGACCCAGAAGAATATCTGAGCACTCTGTGGAGACCAGTAGAGGACAACAGATAGAGGAGACCCTGTTTGATTTAATTAGTATTTCAAATCCAGAAATTGAAATTAAGGCCGTTTTCCCACTGGACAAAAAACATTAACATATTTATTTTGGCTTTGTGGTGGCAAAGGTCGGCAGTGATGGAAACATGACACCTGAGAGGATACGCTAATGTTCTCCCCGTTTACATTGCGATGCTGACGCGTGTGGAAGTGAATATATATTAAATAAAATCCACAAGACTTCGGACCATTATTATAATTAATGAATGTACAAACATAAAATTAATTTGCGCTCCTCAAAGCGACCAGACTCCAGTCAGTCTAAATGTAGCAGTATAACAGTAAACAGCAACTTACTGATCATCGAAACACACATTCTCGTCTCGTAACCATGGGAAAGGAGTACATCGTTTAAGTTAGCGTGTTTTACTCATGCTTAAAGAACATTCCTAACAGATTTTGGGAAGAAAAAAAGAATATTAGAATGTTGGGAGTCTCTGATCTAATAAGGCTACGTATGGTTTAAAAAATGTACGTTGTCAGTTCCAATGCTAGTACCCTCAAAGTGATACCAGCACCAAGAGCGCACTATTTGATACCCATCATGGGTAACCACAGATTACGTAGACCCCCCCCCTGGCCCGAAGTGGTGGGACCGCTTTCTCGCTGAAGCGTAACAGCCACCCTGCAGTTCCCTCCCAGGTTCAAACTATTTGCCCCGTCAGCACTGTTGCGGTGGTTAGCGCTGTTAGAACCGTTAGCTCCTAGCACCATTAGCTCCTAGCCACAATCTCAGACAGATCTAAGTGTTCAGAGACGACAGTCAGGTACGCAGTTCCGTCTCTATGGGTTGTGTCTGCTGAGGAACTGGGCCAAACACACATCCCATTGAATTGAAGAACGCTTGCATTGACTGGCTGCGTGCAAACTTTACCTTTTTTTTTTTTTTAGACATTCAAAAATCCCCCCCCCCCCAATTTTTTTTAATATTCTGAGAAGTCTTGACACTACTTGGTACTGAGTTATTACGGTTGATTCTTTATTGAGTATGGATTACCAGCCCTAGCTCTAGTAGTCTCTAAATACCAGCTACTGTGGCGTGAAACCAGTGTAGTACAGTCCCAGTATACTGTATAAGCAGGGACACTGGGATCCTTAGTGTTCAGAGTTATGTGTCTGAATGCACTTCCGAAGTTCAGTATGCACGATGATGAATTGCCACTGCTGGTTGCTAGACATGCATTCCCATAATTCCTTTACATATGATGCCGAGCACACAAGCAGTCTTAACCACTTCATTAACTTTTAATTTGCCATTTGAGTAAGTCAGAAAATAGAATTTAATAACTTTTGTCTGATGCTTGTTGACTGCCATGGAATGTGACGGGAAAAGAACTGCAAGGCAGCGAGCTCTGTGCAATAATCCTCATTACAGCTAATATTCAGGTGATATCTGGCAAGTTATGTACCACACTGCTTGTGTGCACTCAATTATTTGTCACTTAAGGCACTACTTAACTCTTTGGCATGAATAATTTCGTCACAATGGTGTTCAATATTGTTTTAGAGACTTCAATACCGCAGCAAATATTCATTGTCAACAGCTTCAAACCAAAGCCTTTGATAGTGTCTCTGAAAGCTCGATGTTTCTAAAGTCTAATGATTTCAATGTAATCTCACCAACCCTGTCTGTCTGTCTCTTTCTCTCTCTCTCTCTCTCTCTCTCTCTCTCTATCCAGAGCTAATAGATGGGACCCCCACCTTGAAAATCAACCATGGCTCTGGCACAGTGGTGCTACAGTTGCCAGGCAACGTGAACGTGGCAGACAGACGGTGGCATCGGCTGGATGTCCGCAGCAACAGCAAGGTTGGACGCTTCACCTATTTAAACACCGACTGCCATTTATCTAGCTCTTTAGCAAATCAGCTCCACGTGTGCTCACGCCCAGCTGCAGATGACAAAGCCTTCACACACTCCATTTCACCACTAAAATCAAGAAATGTTTACTCGCATAAAAATATTGTAAATAGATGTTGGCTCACAGTTTAAATTTGTCATTTTCACACCCATATGGCTAAGATGTGTTGCTTATGAATCAAGGAGAGAAATGTTGTTTGTGATTATCTAGAGCTGTCAATGAAAAGAGTTGAATTGCATTTCAGCTGTAATTATGTCAATTATTCTGTATGTCCTAATATGTGCATAAACACAAATATCACTTTCAAAGCAGAGGGCACAAGCCTGAACGTGTTTTTGGATGAGGCAAAAAAACAAACAGCGTGTTCGTGTTGCTGAACTACACGTGTTGACTCTTCACTTTACACTTACTGAACATCCACCCACACCTTTGGCCTCAGTTTGACACCGACTCATGCAGCCTGCAGGTACTCAAGACAGAATCTCAATAGGAAACTGCGTTTTACAAACAACTTGAATGCTTCTGGAATACAGTGCAGAGACATCACGATGCATCAGGAAAATTGCATCCAGCCTGGATGGGAAAACAGATGTGTTTTCTTTGGTATCCTAGTGACTGTATCGATGAAATATGACTCTCCTGCATTGTATATGGAACCCACCACTGGGAGAAAGAAAACTGGGTCTGCCAAAAAGGATTTGGTTACTATTCCACCTCATCTTAAGATATCTCAAACAGAGGGATGGACAGGTGGTGAGGTTGTGTTGAACCTCACCATCTGTGATCTTGCGCTGCCCTGTCCTGAGGTTTAGTTATCTTCTTTAATAAATGAGATCCAAGGAACAAGGTGTCGTTGTACTAAAGTTTGACATCATGCAGCTGATGTGGAATTGTTGTGGAATTGCACACCATTTATGTAAATTAATTTGGACAATTATAAGAGCACCAACATAAACCTTAGTTTATATGTGTAGTTTATATGTGTAGAATTCTGAAAACTAGTGGCCAGGAAACAAACTGAACAGGGCACACAGACCTTGGAGCAATGTCGTTTGACAGAGCCAAACATTACAACTAAATGTTCTTTTTAAGCCCAATACATTATTGATCCCTGGCATTGTAACAATGAACATAATCACATTTATATCCATTGTTACCTTATAGCTAAGGTTCCAAAAACTGTATCATGTCATTGACTCCAAATAGCCCCATGTAGGCCTATTTGATACTATTATTAGGCCTCCGAATGGGGAAGATGTCCGTTGGTGATTTAGTAATGCAATGTAAAGTGCAAAGGGAGACAATAGCGGACGCATTATTGCAATGGCCCTCCTTTGACATTCTCTGCTCAGGCTCTGTGGAAGTGAATTAAATTAGAGTAAAATTAAGCTAATCTTCATTTGAATGAGGACCGCTTAGAGCTCTTCACCTCCAAGGACTCACACGTAAACCACTGCCTCCATGTTCTTATCTCTCTTAAATATGAGGACGGCAGTCAGCGAGGCTCTTCGTAACAGCTTTGTTTTAACCCAGCCTAGAAACTTCAACCTCACGGTCTCAAGCCGAGCGAAGGACTTCTTAATCTCTTTGAATGGATGTCTTCATACGAATGCAGAATCTTTAGGCAACGGGACAAGAGTTTAGTGTTGGTTTCAAAATGCAATCTCTAAACCCACTGGCTGCCTACTGACAATAATGTAGCTGTTAATCAACATTCATATGCAGATATCTCTTTCCACAGATTAGCTGTAGACATTGTCTCTCAACTAATTGGACGGTAATTAAGGACCACCGCACGTGAGAGGCAGCACCTGGACCGCCTGAAACAGGTTCAACATAGATGAATACTACTTAAGTAAAAGCACAGACTGTTTTTTCAGCACTACAAGCCGTTTCATATTCAGCACCATCAAAAGCCTCTTTAGAGCCTAAAACTCTATCATCACCTATGTCACACTTATATTTACTTCATTTAGCTGGGGACTCAAAGTTCCCAGAAATGTTCCCAAACCGCTGTCTTTTCTTTTTTTTTTGCTCTACCCTAAGTGCAACCATTTTAATAATGCCATCAGGAACATTACCTTGCCTCTAATATGTCACGGAAATGTGTGTGCAATTTGTGTCCTTTACCAAACCGTCCAAATCACTGCCAAACATGCACAAAGAACACAACGGCTTTATCCACAACAGCTACTGCGATTGCTCTGTATTGAGAATGGGGGCAGCGGGACAAATGCATGAGTGCATCAGGACTTTGGGTAACACAACGGCTTTATTCTGATTTTCATGAATACAATAACTTGTTTTTATTATTATTTTATTACAACAGGGATTATTCTGTGGCACAATGGCATTATTGTAAATCACATGTGAGTCTATTCTGAATGGTCAGCAGCAGCTTATCCAACCTGGTCAGATCGTGAGGACAGAGCTGCCGTCTGCAGACTCACTGCAGGATTCAGCAGCCAAGAATCCAGCCATGATTATTTTTACGTGATACAAAACAGTTGAGCCGTGAATCAGATATTACCAAAGCCAAAGCGTTTGGTTTTGTCTGGTCCTGAGCCTTGTAAAGAACTGAATAATATTTAATATACAGTATCCGTAACGTATAATCCTGCAGACAACCACTGTGCATGTGGCACCATCAACCTCATTGATCAGCTGGGCGCAGCGGGTGTAAAATTAGCTGCTGCTTCCCCGACACATTTACTATCCGGTTGTGTTAAAGTAAAAGGGAAAAAAACGTGACTCAAGTC
Source organism: Cyclopterus lumpus (assembly GCF_009769545.1). Taxonomy (NCBI): domain Eukaryota; kingdom Metazoa; phylum Chordata; class Actinopteri; order Perciformes; family Cyclopteridae; genus Cyclopterus; species Cyclopterus lumpus. The sequence goes on along the minus strand of NC_046968.1, from coordinate 5,016,596 downwards.
GTATGACTCTAAACAGATAAAAACATGCCCACACCAACGAGTAAGGTCAATTTTATGATGATGTTGGCATATTTAGGTGTGTGTGGCGAATTATACAGTCCAGTAGTTGTTAAGAAAACTCGCTCGCTCCTGTTTCACGCAGCTGTTTCACACAGCTGTTTCTGGGTCTTTAAGTGAGTCGGCGTCCAGGGGATCATCCCCAGCTGTTCCCGACAATGCAGCATCGCCTAGCGTATACTATTCTCTCCTCCATCTCCCTTTACCGTCTCGTCCCCAAGACTGCCTGCTTTTGTTTTATCAACTGACCTGATGAAAAAGCTTTAAAACTCTTTTTGAGGTGGTTTCGAACGTAAACCTGTGCAGTCACAAACGTCCACCTGAACTGAAAGATGAGCCAATTAGAATTTGGAGGTCAACAAAACGTGTTATTGTCCATAGCACAATAATTATTTCGTCTACGAGAATAAAATGATATTGTGATGACAATACGGGCGGACATGGACCGGTTTGTGAAGGCAGACGACGGTCACTCAAGGTTTGAAATTAATTTGGTCGCATTGATTATGCTAATGCTCAAAACTCGTGAATGTGCCCCTACTCATGAACCGGTGATGTCCATCAGATTGAAGAGAGAAATATATGACATGTAAGTGCGGTAATGAGAAAAGGTTTTGGGCCTAATATGTTTACTAATCATGTCTATCTAGCTTTATCCAAAGTATGAAAACTGACTGAGTGTTTTCGAGATTGTAAGCTCTTAGGACATGTACAAATGTTATACTAATGTTTTACCACCTGAATGCTAATGCACACTGGGTATTGTTAACCACCAGAGTAATAGTGATGATTATTGTGCTAAGTGTTTTGGGGAATTATCAGGTAAGGCTCCTCCCCCCACCTCTGAATAAAAGCATGTACAGTCCATTAAAAGACCCAATACTGTTATAATAACCATGCACTTTCTAATGGAATCCCAGTATAAGCTGCTTGCTGTTTGCGAAAGAAAGAAAAAATCAGATAAACAGTTGATGGAATAAATCACTCCTTGGAAACAGGTTGTCATGGCCGTCTTCTTAACTTGTAAATCCACCAGTTATTGGAACACGCTGGTTTTGAGGAGTGGTTTTCTCGTTGGTGCTCTAAAAGGAAACATAGCGGGCGGCAGCAGATCAATATGCTAATGTAGGAAATGCGAGTCAGAAATGTGAATGATGATGGCGAAAACACTTGACAGCAATGCGTGGTGCACTCATTATAATGATACAGAGGTAGGAGCCTTTATGTATACATTGGGTTTCCTTACAGTATGTCCGTGTCTGCGTGCTCTCCGCAGGAAGTGCGTTTCACCCTGGATCGCTGCTCGGGGGCGGCGGTGATGGAAATGGAAGGCCTCGGCAGCTGGCTGACCACCGAGGACCACTCCTCCTGTGAGGTGACGGGCGTTACACCCAACACCGACAGGTACGCACAAACACCTGAACGCACAATTTTAGCAGCTTCTGTTTGGGGCTGACATCTTTGCTTTCCAGTGATACAATGTGAAAAGGCCTCATTAGAAGAAGTGAGAAGCAACTGCTTTAAAGTTAAAGCAAGGGCTACGAAAAGGTCTCTTAATGGTGTTGTGACAACTTATGCGGTTCTAATGTATCGACACTTCCATGACTGTCCCTTTTGGATTTTCGGGGTAATTCCTCCAATTGTACCCGAATGACGGGGGTATGGCAGTGCACGTGTCTCGTGAACTGTAATATGTGCGTCAGCGTGCATTCTCTATGTGTTTCAGACACCTGAACATGAGCCAGGTGCTCCAGCTGGGCGGTGTGAACGAGGACATCCCCTACGTCTACCCTCAGCTTCAGCACAAGCACTTCACCGGCTGCATCCGCGACCTCATCGTGGACAGCAAGGTAACGCGGCACTGACGCACGCACACACCTGTGTAGGCCGCGAGCACTCAAAACTCACACCTACACTCCGGCTGATAAGTGGATTCATAACAGGTTTCGTCATTCATCGTACCCTCGTGCCGTGTAAGAGGAAGAACTGTAACCTTTAAAGCGCTTTTAAATATCGCACTCGTGAAAATATAATCTCTTTACGCTTCCAGCCCACGACTTCAAGTCGAGACTTTCAAGGAACCCTCCACTGCTCCGTTGGAGCTAAGAAGTCAAGCACTCAATGCTCAACCGTGGTAGTCTGAGGCCAAGCCCAACAAAGCCCAAATCATTGCTCTATGAACACAGGCCTCAGGTGTCATCACGTTTTGTTAACCCGCTGCCTTCTAAAGCCTAGAATCTTCTTTAAAAAAAACGCCAGAGAAGGAGCAATGTTGTCCCTGCCTGTCCAAAAAGTATTGCGTCTCGTCTGATAGAACTGGTATTGAGACATAAATGTTATGGTTTAAAAAACTATATTCCAACTGATGCCGACAGGGTAAGATGCGACTTCCCTGATAATCAAAAGTCAACTGGACAGGAAATGTTGATATGTGGGAAATATGTTACTGCTCAAGCTCGGTAATGTGTAACTTAGCACAATGTAGGAGCGATACTACCTTTGTTACGGGCTGCAACAGCTATTCCTCACTCTTTTTTTTGCTTTCATTTTTGTCAAGTTACACCTGATATAAAATGTCCCCTGCATTCAATTATGCTTGCAATCTTATCACGGAATCTTTGCATCTCTGTATGCAAAGCAAAAGAGTGGGAGGGGAGCGGGACTACTCATCTTTTATGACACTCATTGGAGGCAGCGGACGCTTTGCAACTGGTTCTTGTTGCTGTGCACGGAGCCGCTTTGAGCACTGCGTCAGTGACTAATTCTAATTGGATATCAGAAAAGTGAAACTACTGGTACTGTAGGGGCGGCTCTCGCTGGACTCTTTCAGGGAAGCTAGTTTTCCAAATGATCTCGGATGGATGCTGATCTCATTTTGAAGGCTGGGAGGCCTTTTGCGGCATCGGAGCAGGACTTCATTTAAAGCGTCACGTGTTTTTTCGTGACAAGAACTAACTAAAGCCTTGGAGAGAATGACGCTTATGAAATCAAATGCATACATCCATATACAAAAAGCATCTGGAGCTAGAAATGCACCACTCTTTTTTTGTAAGCTACAAATACAAATGTCACCATAATGACGTCTGACAAATATGTATTTCATATAATGAGGTCAGGAGCAGGATCCAGTTTTTAGGAAATGTTTATCTGTTCTTCTCTTTGCATCATGGTAACTGTGTAAAAACTGACTCACATATTCAATCTGGTTTAAATCATTGAGCAACTTGTTGTATAGTAATATAATGTATCTACATTAATAATGCAAATGAGTCTCACACATATAATAACTTTAATGTAGAATCTCTATCAAAATATCTGTAAGCTTGTTCCCCACAAACACAAATTATCCGTGCCCATTCCATCCATCAGCTGTACCCACTTGACCTTTGGAAGGTCAGCGCTGGAGCCGACATTGGGCGAGAGGCGGGCCACAGGGCTGCCAATCAATCACAGGGCTCACACAAAGAGACAGACAATCATTCACCCTCACATTCAATTCACCAATTAACCTCACCCGCATGTCTTTACTGTCTCTTGCAATGTCGGAGGGAAACCGGAACACTCGCAGAAAACCCACGCAGACACCGGGAGAGAACGCGAACCCCGACTGCCATATTCCATTCAGCAGACCCTTAAAGCTCTATTAAGATGTTGAATCTCGAGAGTGGGAATATAAAATGATATATAAGTCTCTCCCGCTGCAATGCTAAAAGGCTTGTAGTGCAGTTGGTGTGGGGTACCTGAGCTGCAGACGTAGCGGGAGGCTGCACAAACCGTACACACTAATGAGAGAAATCTGCATGACGCGTGTGGGCGGACATGAGGATAATACATCTCCACAGAGCGAGCAGCAGTAGGCGTACTGATGATTACTAATGTTGATGGACGTGTTCCGACATTGTATGAATCATTTTTTTTTCCCTCTCTCATTTTTTCTCATCGGGGGTTGCTCTTATTGACGCATCTGTTTTGAGGTGTGCTGAAGAGGTAAAGGTAGATGACATTGATAGTAACTGCGTAGTTTCTATGTACATGTCTCTCCCCGTGTGTGTCTGTCATTGTACTCATCTGTCAGGGGAGGTGGCCTTTTTCTGAGGCAAGAGTGAGATCAGAATGTAAGGAAGAGTAATTGGTTGAAAACATTACCACATCTTAGTATAATTTCCACAAAAGAAAAAAAAGAAAACTGATTCAAATACAGCCACAACTGCAGGACAGGAAAGAAAGTGGTGTTTGCGGGAACCTCGCATTTTTATTTTTGTCATTGCTAAAAAAAATATATATATATTTCTTTCTTTTCTTTTTAAAAGGGACCATGCACCCTTTTTATGGTATTTTTATGGTCTTTTAAACCTTTTTTCAGAGTTAGTTTTTCCTTATGTTATGGAGCAGCAGCGAGCTAGCTACTGGCGTTAGCCAAAGCAACGCTGAGCGTGTCTTACTGTAGCCAGCCCTGAAGGACGGTTAAGCCAACGGTCGGGATCCGTTTGGACCGGAGGGAACAGGTGAATGGGTATCCGTCACCTGGGTGTCTGTACGTATCCTGTGGGCATCTGAACATGACCAAACAAAGATGCAGCGTGTCAGGACCACGTCACCTCCACAAAGCCTATTGAAGTGTGACCCGCGGCGGTATGGGACCAGTGAGCGGATGGAAGAAGAAAAGCAAACTAGACCGAGCTAAAGGAAGGAGTGAATGTGACGCTGTCTCCTGAAAAAGAGACAGGAAGAGATTTTTTTTTGATTTTATAATTGTGTTTCTATTCTATTCTCCCCTCCAGCTGTCATTCGCCATCGTCTTTTTTAACTCTCTCCATCCTCGTCCTGTCATTACTCCGCTCCCCTCAACTCTCTATCTAACATTACCGCTCCTAAGTTTTAGGGTTGTTTTGACAAAGCTGTCACTCCACTTTTTTTTAAGTATGGAGGTTTTGCAGTTACAAGAGTTGAGCTAATGGCATTTGGAATGCCAGCTGCTTTGAATCGAAATTGCTCAGCAAAAAGTTTGACAGTGGTAAAACATTCCAGGGCCAATGTGGTCATTCTGCCAGGAGAAACGTTGCTGTATGCTTCATGAAAAGTGGAAGCAGTGTGCAGTGTTTTTAAAAAAAAATTATTCTTGTTTATTATTCTTTGTGACAATAGCCCCCGCCTCGTCTCAACATGTGCAAGAAGCCAGGTCTGTTACGCAGGTTTCATTTGGTAGAACTTGACCTGCACAGAGCGCTGACTTTAACCCCTCCCAACACAAGGTTGGTGACCAACCTCGCCGATGCTTTTACGGGAGCAAATCCCATAAGACAACGGTTCCAAAAAAATCTAGTGGAAAAGCTTCTTTGAGGAGTGGATGCTGTTTTGGGAGGAAAAGTTTATCATTCACCTCTTCTTGGTGTAAAGTCGTAAAACTACGCAGCACCCTCAGCTCTACACTTTGCATTTTCAGTGGAGAATTTGTTTTTCACTTCCTGTGGACTGAGGCACCTGGAATTATTCTTGGCAAATACAAACAAGGCTGCCCGCAGTGTCTCTGAAGTGGGTGTGTGACACTTCAAGCAGAAGCGGGTGTATTTTTGCACTCAGCTCGTATGTCGGCCCGAGTCGTTTGCTCAAACACACAGATACGCGCCACAGTGACACAGATGCGCACTCGAATCAATTGCAGACACCTCCGATGTGCCTCTCACTCGTCGATTGCTATAATGTCAGTTTTTTCAGTTCTCAGCAATCAACGCGATCGGTCCAAACCAAACAGGACGAGCTGTAAAGCTTTCAAAAGGTCAGCAACCAGGAAGATGCCTCTTTGGTGGAGGTCAGAGCCAATCAGCACCTCCCTGGCGGTATGACTCACTGTCAGCTTTTACGATCCTTTGCATTCCTCCGTCCTCGCCAACTAACATAACTCGTAAAGTTCGGTTGGGCAGAGACGAGATTGAACATATTAATGTTTTTTATGGCGCGGTTTTGTGAGGGGCACAAATTGAGACGTTCAAGGTTCCCCCGTCCTCCCAGCTTTCTCTACCAGTCAGCCATGTCGTTTGTCCATCAGAGGATTGGTCCAGGAAGAGAGTCGGAGAGTGGAAGGTAGAGAAGGCCACAGTGTACCCTGAGCTCATGTCCTTCAACACGTTTGAACATTTCTGAGATATATATATATATATTTAATTACTTAAATATAACAGACTCTGACTCCCCCTCTGGCTACTAACCTACCTGTCTGCCCTCTGTCTTCCCCAATCCCCTCTCTCTGCTGCCACTTGTTTGTTTGTTTATTGTGCCGACTACTCGTCTCAACGCTCCCTTATCTTTACTTTCTAACGCTGTTCTCTTCCATCTCTCCCTTTTCTCCCCCCCCCCCCCCCCCCCCGACACACACACACACACATGTCCCCATCTCTCCTCCCTCCACCTCTCGCCGTTCCTTTCAACTCCTCTCATCCTCTCTTAATGCACCTCCTCTCCACCTATCTCCCCCTTTCAGCTGTATGATTTGGGCTCCCCGGCCGACTCGCAATCCAGCTCTCCGGGCTGCCTGACCACCGACAGCAGCTGCGTCAACATGGGCTACCCGTCCTGCGGCCACCGGGGTCGCTGTCATGGCGAGTGGGGCTCTTTCAGCTGCCAGTGTGTGCAGGGATACACAGGACACCAGTGTGAAGAGGGTAAGCCAAACTAATGCGTCGAAGGAGTACATCAAACAGCAACAAAAACAAAGTCATCCATGCGAAAGAACATTAATGGAAAACTACAGCATAATTGCTCGTAGCTGTTGGATATTGAGTTTGTAGTCGCACTGAAGCAAAATGGGGTTGTAATATTTAGCTCTGGAGGCTCGGTTTCTCCCCTTAAATACGCTTCCAAATATGGACCTTGTTTTTCTTTTTTAAATATGTGGATTTACAGGCCGTATAACTATTACACATACAACAAGCACACTGTCAAATATGCTTATTTCAGCTATGTAGCACACAGCCACACAAGATGACGACTATAGAGGATATTAAGAGACAGCTTACAGGTTGTTTTCTCTCACAGCCTCAGGGATGTGGAGCAAGTAAACTCGTTTTTTTTATTTGTTTGCGGTGTAAAGTTTCCGTCCCAAATGCTGACTAAATCTAGCTGACAGGAATTTATTGTGAATGTCATCATAAACATTAAGTGGTTTAGTAAACACATAACCTACAAGAGGTTTGAGTGGACTTCAGATATCACCCGCGATGATGCCATGCCTTTGTGACACAAAGGATATCCAGCTCTATTTGTAAATGAATCCATGTATAGGACGCACACTTGTCATGCTGAGGATACTCATGGCCTATGGGAGAAAGCAGCCTCACGTCCGTGGATGCGTTTGCCTGACTGCAGCAGTTGGAGGAGGCTGTTGTCGGCCCGAGATGAGATCTTTAATGACCCTTCCGCACTTTTCCTTTTGCACGTCCTCCAGATTGAGGCGGGCGCCTCCAGAGATGCATTCTGCTGACTGCAGCAGTCTCTGGCGGGCTTTACCGTCCTGTTCGCTTCTCGTCTTGTACCGCACAGAAGGGACTCTCTCAAGTGGATGAATGAAGAAAATGTGAATGAGTCAATCTCCACATTCATGAGAGGATTCAAATCTTTGGAAAAGCGATAAGCTGTGGAGTCGACGACCCAGAGGGGCCATGTGGATGCTTTTGGCAATCATTGAGGCAATCTTAGAAAGTACAAAAAGTGCCCACAATCTAAAAACATAAAAACTATGGAAACCTACGCCTGTGCATTATAAATGAGCACAGCGTCCCTGATTTGTCCAAAGTGGGGTGCCTAGAGCGCCATAATATGAAGTGTACGGCCACTGAGGGATCACCCTTCACTGTTAGACTATGGTGACATTGAATGGTCGGCATGCAGGGGCACACTCCAAAAGCTTTGTGTTCTCTATCACTCTACGTTTCATATCGTATCAAGGGTGCAGAAATGCCCTTTAGGCAATAAAACTACTTGGTTATGGTTATAGAAAAAAAGGTAGGCAATAAAACTACTTGGTTATGGTTATAGAAAAAAAGGTACGTGTTATGTTAATGTAAAAAAGGAACTAAACAACAACAACAACGACACGTAAGATAACAAATGTAGAAACTTTTGATTGGAGGGTGATCTATTGTCGGTATGCAACACAGGGATGCACAACGATATGCAGTTGGTGCCCATTTTCAACACAAGAAAAACGTGACGAACAAAGCAAAAACAGCAGCGCAACATCAGGAAAACGTTGTCCATCAACTTTCAATATTTTTGAGCAGTAAGCATCATGATGCAAACTCAGAGTCCAGCTCCTCTCGTCCCACCGGAGTCCCTCCCGCTGTCTGTCCTGCTGTCAGCCCGTCATGTGCTGCTTGATCCGGGGTGAACAATGGATCCGGGGCTCTGTGAAGATGTGGGCTCAACAGTCTCTCGTCTCACTGGGTTCACCTGGAGTCTTATTTCATCCATTTTATTTTCCTGCAACCGGGCATCAGACCTGCAGGTCTGGCTCGGTGGCCGGACCAAGGGCCGCCCCATTTTCCGATCTTATATTCTGTCACGTGCTCCAATAATAACAACAACTACCGTGAAATAAACATTTTCATACATAAGGTCACGTATCAAGCAAAACAAGCGGTGAAGTCGACGTTTGCCTTCACATGGGACACGAACAGCCGTCCCGTGTTCAATTCAATTTCAATTCAGTTTATTTTGTATAGCCCAATATCACAAATTACAAATTTGCCTCAGAGGGCTTTACAATCTGTACACATACGACATCCCTGTCCCAGGACCTCACATCGGATCAGGAAAAACTCCCCAAAAAGGTGGTTCCTCCGCCCTCAGAAGACTTTCTTGCACTCACCGAATGCAAAGACCTTTACACTCAACGTATCCGTGGTTTACAGAAACCAACATTTGGACAGGGGACCTTTTGTGGCGTCTCACTCTCACCCATTTCCTGTTGTCTGTCTGCCGTTTTTCTGAAGGCACAGGAGCCCTTGATGTCTGTTTTGAACTTACCCCATGCCCAGATTGAGGAGGGAGATGCGTTAGCTAAAATGTATTCACACCTGGTATCAAATTGCATTTCTGCCGGTCACATGAAATATTGATGTGTTACTACAACAACAACAACAACAACAACAAAACCTGGCCTGTAACGTTCCACCTCACTTACCTGGCATTCAGACAGAAAGCACCCATGCGTGGACCTCAGCAGCTTGCTGGTGGGTGTGTTGCTTCATGTACCGGTGAGATAATGGAAAAGGATCCAGGGAGTCCAGCGAGAGCAGTGTTTCTCAACCTTCTCGGGGCCAGCGCTCCCCTGTCCATTATCCAGGTCCCTCACTGCCCCCAATTAAAATGTGATCTCAGTGTCTCAGCTCAATATTAAGGTTGATTATTATTATGTGTTATCACAAAAAGAATTGAATGCCAAATAACAGATCTGATTAAACTGGACAGTTGGAATATCATTATCACGCGTTCCCCGGAGAGCAAAGTAGCCATGTGAATATAAATCATATTCATGAGAGGTTAACAAATACAACAGTTGGAAATTGTAACTTTAATTAGGCTTTGACATTGGTCACAAACGGTAGCCAATCATAAAAGCCACTTTAACCATGCAGGTTTTATTTAAACAATGTGGGGGGAGGGGGGGGGCACATATTAGTCGGGGTCCTCCCCAGGAAATGTTGATTGTCTTTATCGGAGGTGGAAAACTAACAGAAAACACTGATCAGGCAAACAAGTCACCACCGTGTGGCTCCCACACACAAATGTTAACTTTGCAACCTCCAATAAAGTGCCGGCTTCAGATGATGATGGTAAAAGCAAGTGTAAGGATAACATTGTGAAAATGTGCATTCCAATGATTCAACTGGCATTCAAAAAATATACATACACACATACGCAAACCCATCGTTAGACCAAGAACACCTCAAGGTCCCCCCTTTCTAAAATATTGCTTCCAGCGCCCCTCAACGTTCTGTGAAGACCCCCGATGTTGAGAAACGCTTAAGTTAAAGGAACATGAACGATTCTGCACAGTGGTTTAAAATATCACGAGGAAGAACTGCTGCTTTGAAAAGGGATCACGTTCTGTCTTTGGTTGTTGCGACAATCAAGAGGTAAACACCGAGTGGTACTGCAGCCATACCATCAAACATCATGTGACCATCTTCAATGGATTCGTGTGTGTGTGTGTGTGTGTGTGTGTGTGTGTATATATATATATATATATATATATATATATATATAAGATGCAAGGAGTGTCGACAACAAATCTAAGCAGCAGTAAGAAAACAGCTTAAATGTATTTTGTTCCCCTTTATGTAGCAGAGGCTTCAAAAAGTCCACCAGGGATTTAATCAACACCCCCATTTCTGCAGGTTTAGCATGCCACATTCTTCTGTACTGCACAACCTATCTATTTAAGAAAGGAAAGATTATTAGTGTAAAATTGATAGTGTTAATAGGATTTGATTTCACCACATCCCACACAAATCCCAAATCCCACACAGGCAGCTCCGTGGCCTCGATAAACAGCCACGAAAAAGACACGGCGGAGTTTCCGAGAGGACGCGGCTGATCGGATGCACAGCGTGTGCCGAGGAAGAGGCCGGGAAAATGTGCGATCTGACGTCGCCTCCAAACGGGACCTCACGGGCCGCTCAGCTTCGTCGCAGTTGCACGGAAAGGAGAGACAACGAGGAAGCGGGTGGAAAACTCGGCCTTGCGCAAGAATGGCTTCCGAAACATTTTAGACGTGCTTGGTTTAGTCGGCCTGGCATGCACTTAATCCACTGCAGGGAACATGTGCCTAAGAAGGAGGAATAACCCAAGCTCGACCACACATTTATATTCTATCTTGTGTATTCTGCATATTCTGTCAGGCCACCAGCTCTGCATGGGGGCGTGAGGGAGGGTTAGGGCTAAGACTATTTTAGATAAGTGACGTCACTTCCGTCTTCTAATTGGATAAGAAAAGTTTGTTTAATCTCAATAATATGTGACTTTATAATTCCTGTGTGTGTCAACACCAGAGGCCCCGGAGTATTCCTTTGATGGCCACAGTCACGCGCATTACCAGCTGGCGTCCCCGCTGCCGGCCCGGAGGACGTGGGTTCAGGTCCTGCTTCGTACCCGCAAACACAGCAGCACCATCCTGAATCTCATCTCGAAGGAGCTGAGTGAATATATACGACTAGAGGTAAGGCCTGTGTGTGTAGCATGTGGGGAGGGGGGGGGGGGGTGATATATTTTGGGTTGCCTGCGAAAACACATCCAGCCTGTTTTTGTCTGATTTTGAATATCGTGGATATGTCTCCTCTTCCTTCCATCCTGCAAAGTAACAGCAGTCATTTTCTTCAATCATACACTCCTCGTTTCAATTGTTGGGGGGGGGGGGGGGGGGGGGGGGGGGGGGGGGGGGGGGGGGGGGGGGGGGGGGGGGGGGGGGGGGGGGGGGGGGGTGGACGACGACATCGAAACAAGCCCAATTGTTCCTTGTAAAGTCATAGAAGCTGAATGGTTTATCACATGATATTGCATTGGGTGCATGTCCCAATAACCCTTTTAGGAATAGTTTTATCTGAAATACACCTATTTTCTTCATTTCTGAGGGAGGAATATAAAACAATATGATTGTTATCAATCTGTCATGGCCCTGATAGCCAAGGTGTTTTATCGAGATATATTTATTTTCTTTGCGTTCAACTGTCTGTCCCTCTGCAACAGTCACCAAGCAAGCTAGGCTAACTGGCTTCCACTCAGATGGGTGCGTATTGCACTAATGACATTACATAAAGTTTTGCAGATGAGTGCACTGATCCACTCGGCGAGGTATGAATGTTGCTGTCAACAACACAGTGGGCAGAACAACAAGTCTGTCAAATGTGCACCTTCAGATCTTAAAAAGAAGATGACTTGAAGCTGCTGCTGTGATCCGGGGAAGGTCTGGGCGTGACAGCCCTTATTCAGTATACAGTTCCCACCAACAATAATAGTTTCACTGTGATGCGTTTGGCTGTTAGCGCTGATCTTGGTGTTGTGGACTGTTTTTGCAATGATGCTCATTTCATACAGATGGGTAAATGTTTGCATTTGCACTAATTAAAATATGTGCAAATAGCACACAAACTGCTTGGCAGCATGATGGGCACTGCTTAAAAAAACACGTTCTAATTGCTCAACGAAATGAACCATTTCTTTATCTATTTGATTTGTGTTTTATTATCCTACATTTTACATTTAATAATCTACTAAAGTTTGCCACAAATAGGCTTTAACTCTCGGGTTGATATAATTAATGAAACCATTTAAGAGAATATTTGTCAAAAATCGAAAGATCAAGTCTAAAATTCCTCCAAAATACCACCTTAAGACACCAAGACCTTGAAGAACACAATAGGAACAGCCCCTTGTTGTCAATATACCGAGAAGAATGCCTGAGGCCTCTGTGCTCGTAAAGTTTCACAAGGCTGTGGTTATACTAGAATTCGCAACAGCTCATTTCATAACGTTTCAATAAGGGGTCTCACTACAATGGAATGGCTTCTCTCAGCCTTCTTGCCATATACCAAGTATGCAGAAGAAACTAACACGTTCATACAGCATCTAGAACGGCATGTTTTTTAGTCCAAAAAACTGCATGGGATTAGCATAAACTGGGCATGTCAGTAAGGTGAAGCCAATAGAACCCGCTTTCATTCACATACTTCATATCACACCAGAATCTCCACTCCATCTTGAAGGCTTAGCCTGCCTCTAACCCTGCCTCTAGCCGAGGGCGGCGGCATCTCAGGGGAGTTTAAGAGAGTTTATGAGAGTAAATGCAATGCGTCGCCTGAAATTTATAGTCAAAGAAAATAGAGGTTCTTATGCAGGATGATGTATTAGCAGTGTGAATGATTGAGATTGACGTTGAAGGCACTCTGCCCGGACTGAGCACAGAATATAACCGTTTTATTTGGTTATTTGTCTCGAGGGCTTCATTTTCTCCCCTTTTTGTTATTGTCCTCCGGTTGCTCCGCTCACAGTTGAAATGCGCCCTCATATTGTTTTGTTCGCTCGCCTCCCTTCCTTGTTTTTCCACCCCTAACTTACTCTCTGCCAGTCCTGTCCTCTCACGCTGCAGACCGCACGTATTGATCAAGCGTCGACCGTCTGAAATGATGATGATGATTATCCAAACCACAGCTGCTGTTACAGTAAAACCTCTCCTCTGATCCTCGTCTGTCATCCATCTGTCTCTCCTTCCCATCCACTCTCTCCTGCGTTTCTTCTTCTTAAATGTCACACTGCTCCCTCAGCACAGCCACATCGGCGAATGGGTTCACATCATTTGTCCTCAATAGATGCTGCATTTATTTCCCGGGTGCAGACAGCATGGAAATGTGTGTAATCCTATGAAATATCCTCCCGCCCCCTTTAGTGAACAAATGGAAACCCCGTAATGTTCCGTGGCAGAAATCTAACTATATTGCCTTCTTTGATTATGTTTTCTTCCCTGTAATTGTTCTGTTTGCTTTTAATCAGAGCAAGGAATTAGTATGCGTTACTCTTGGCTGGCTGCAGACTCACAATGTGAGAAGCGCTTTGTTTCTGCTGTTTGTGTGTGCCTTGCATTCCAACAAGATGGTTAGTTAAAGATGTTGCACTTCTTTCTTCCTCCCCTTGGAGTACTGATTGCAGCATTTTGTGTGAGTTCCCGCGTTCTGCGGTTACCTCCCCAGTAGGATGAAAGCGTCTCGCTAGAATGGAGGTATTAGAGGGATTCTCCTATATGAGGGAGTTCTGTTGCAAACAACCAAGTAACTATGTGTTGCATTAGTTTGCTTTGATTCATTGTCGATTCTTAAAAGACAGTGCGCATTAGTCAAAATGAATGGAAATGTGCTGGGATTACCTCAATTTGGGAGGCATTAAGAGAGCTAAAGAACATCTGCACTCCAAAGTATTCAAACGTTGTTGAATATAAAGCATTGCAAACATTTTGGAGCATTATCAGAAACAGAATAGTACGGTCCACTGATTGGCTGTCAGTCCCTTCTCACAGTCTTCTTGAGCTGTGACAAGAGTGTGTGGATAAAACAGGAAGTTGTTAAATTCCTACTCCTTAGCGGCTGGCTATCTAATTCCCTTCCAGTCCCCTTTGCCCAGTAGGTTGCTTGCATAGACTAAAACAACATGATCATAAAAAATACTGATTCATGATTTGATGAATGATTTTACCACTGCAAATAGAGTTAAAAATAGTTAACAAAGAATGATGGTGAGAGCAAAGTGCTGCAAGTTATTGATACAATATTCTTGGCCTTTTTGTAAAATAATTAGTGGACTGTTCATTGTATCATATTTTCTTTTATTTGGGTACAAACATATTCACTGAACCATTCATTTAAAAGTGTTTCTCTCTTTTGATTAACGGAATATGATTTTTACAGGGCAAACATTTCTAGAGGAATTAAATGTTTAGACGAAGACCGTGATTGGTGTAAATAATCAAATAATGATTTAACTAGAGATACTTTATCCTTAGTTATAATAATAGTCGAGAAATGATGTCAAATTGAATAGTATTGAGTCTTAAGCTTTTCTTTGGGGAGGACAACCATCTTGTCTGGGTCGATATATAATATATATCATTATTGGCCTACTAAAGAATATGCAATAGTTCAACAATTAAGTCACAACTGGCTCAGTTCAACGTTATTAAGGAAACAATAAATAAATAAATAGGAATAAGTAGCAAGAGATCATTGTATTTCTTTCATTTCACACAATAAATATGAGTCCTAATCACAATGCAGGCCATGTTTGCCATAACCTAAATAAATAAATAGTATACACCCATCAAACTTCCATTTCTAAACGATATCCCAGGATGAGGTACACATCACCGATTGTTGCGACCATCTTGCCAAATTGTGAAGCAATCAGTGTGATTGCTGTAAACACATTTATACTGAGGTGACACCCGCGCCTAATGCCGCATGATGGATGCACCATCATGCAGCATTAGTGTTCGTGCACCACCTCACCCACAAGCACATCGATCTCTGTGTCAGAAAAAAAAACGTCTTTCTCTTGGTCTTCCTCTCCGTGGTCGCCGTGGTTCACCGTAAAGAACCACTGGTCAGCAAAGCTCATTTCTATGCAGAAATGGTTGAATGTGTCAGGATCTGGAGTTTTTGTGTCTTGCGTCCATGTTGTCTCGTGACTTCCTGTTTTATTTTGAAAGTGAACTTTTCCTCTCGTTTCAGGCAACTTGCTCCTTCCCCTGTGTGTTTCCCCTTCTGGTCTGATTGGCTGTCTCGCCCACCTGTGCCCTCACCCTGTGTATATATATTGTCTGCGTCTCCCTTTGTCCTGGGCCAGTTCGTCTTGTCTTTTGTGCCAGAGAACCAGCCCTTTCCATGCCATTTGCAATTGGCCATTTACCAGGTCATGTTCTTTTGTTACTTTGTTCCTATTTGTTTTTCGCTATTTGCCAGGTTTAGTTTCTTTGCTACTTTGTTCATGTTGATTTTCTGTTTGTTTGTTCCAGTTTATTAAACTGTGATTTTATTGTTGTGACTTTGCCTCGAGTCGTGCGTTTGGGTTCAAGTTCTTAGTTCGGTCGTGACAGAATGATGGCGGAGCATGAGGCCATCACCAAAATGAGGGCATTTATTTTGGAAGTGTGGCGTTTGTCCCTCCAGTAGGGGCTCGAGACAATAGAGGAGGGGGCTCCAAACCTTCCTCAGACATGTTGTTGGTTTTACCTTTAATGTGTCACCTCTGTGCACTTCAGGCACAAAGCAAACACATCTGCTGTCGCCGTAGCGTCCTGTAGTCACAGCATCCCTGAGGTCGGTCCAGGCTTGGCTCACAAACATTTGACATTTGATATAATAAATAAATCCACAGTACACAATGTTAAACGCTGCACACGCAGTTGTTTGTACTTTATAATATTAGTATAAGGGAAAACCCTTAAATTGTACTACCCACTACTTCATACTGTGAAGAGATCATCAGTTCAGACAGCCTCCAGTGTCAACAAATCATCGGCACCCCACTTCAAAAAATAAAATCCCTATTTCCCCCCCCCCCCCAAAAAAACCAACTTGTCAAAAGAGAACGTAAAAGCATTTAAGAGAGCCCTCATCCAGCTCAGCTCCCGTTCCAGCCGTTACCCTCTGTGATACACTGTAGATCACTGCCGTCCCCCACTGCCATCTATCGCCCCCCTAACTCAATCTGCTTTATGGATGTGTGTATTGTGATGTCTGATATGATTGGGGCTCTTTTGCCTGTGGGATTTTAATGAGGACATGGTGTTCTCTCGACTTCATTGAAAGCCAAAACGATACATACTTTATACAGACACATGTTTTATACATTTTTAGAGTGGAGAACCCAGTGCTCAATTCGGGCTGCCGGTAAAGTGATCATTTCAGCGTCTCACTCCCTGACTGATGTGGTCACCAAGAGCAGCGTTAACAATCAGGGGACTAACACATTATTTTCATCATTTAGCCACACGCCTGATTTTCTCTCAGCTTCACAGGCCAAGATTTAACACGGGACTTGATATAAAATAATGAAACCAGTTATCTTTTTCTATTTGTAGCCGTGACTTTCTGATGTCAGAGTACAGCTCTCTCTTTGTGCAGAAATGTGCCTGTACGAAATAATGTCTAAGAAAAGGAATCTCCAAACTGATAATTAAAGCGGATGTTGCAAGAGGGTGGGCTAAAATATATATATTTAATTTGCTCTTTACATAAATGTATGTATACATCTCTTGGAATGCGCTGAACACAGACAGACTGGCCATATTGGTGGAGGTCAACATGTAGGAATAGCCTTTGGGAGGTCCTGTAAACTAGAATAAGGTGCAGTTTAATGGTGTGTTGTTTCATTATTTCAGTTCCGTTGTGTGTTCTTTTCTCCATCACTGCCTCTTTTCTCAATTGGACTTCCTTCATCTCACTTGTGTTCGTTCTACAGATCTTCTCAGGGTTGCTGGCACATGGCTGTCTTGCTTTGATACATTCCCAGCTACCTCTTATTATGCAGACATACAGTAACACATCAGGTTGGACAAAATACAACGTTGTGAGTTAGAATAAATAGGTAATGTACAAAAGTGAGAAAATGATTCTGGTGATTATTTTTCACAGGTTTTAGCAAGTACATTTATTTTTCAAAGAATATGCACCTACCTCGTGTTGAGTGTGCATGATGAATTAATACTCAGCTGGAAAAAAAACTAATGAATTTAAGATTGTCCTGGCAAAACCTTATTTCACATAAGTCAAAAACAGAAACATTCATAATCAAGAAAATGGATCACGAGGTGTTATTCTTTTTCTTTCTTCATTTGCCTCTCATGGCCTCTGTAGTAGATTTTGACAAAACAATAGATTTGTTGGTAAAACACACACAAAATATATAATGTTTTTTATTCATATTTATTTTATTATTCAGGATTTAACAGATTTTTAGATCAAAGATGAAAAATGAAATTTTTTCTGTTTAAGTTTAATTGAGAATTATGAATACACGCAATGACGATTAACAGTGGCACATGCAGAGGGAAAGGCATCATGGGAAGAGTATCCGTAACGGCAGCACCGCCTTTGGTCCTCTGTGTCGGTCTCATTACCGCACAGTGAGCGGGGCCAATGTTTTGGCAGCCATTTTCACTCACTGATTACAAGCCAATTAAAAAACGTACGCACCATAATGAAACACCTTTTGCAAAAGCACAACAAATCGTGTCATCAAGAAAATTGGAGTTGTCATAGTTGACGCAGGGGCAAAATTCTCTCCCCACCACCGCAGAGAAGCACACTGCATTTGCGGTATTTGGCCGCCTTCACGGGTGGGAAGCCAGCAGGGGGTTCGCTGCTCCAGCAACGTTTTATGTTAGCTCACTTCATGCGTATGTGTTTCGGGGTCACAGCTTCTTTTCCACACGTAGCTGCTGTGGGCTCCACCTGAGATACCACATGTGGACTCACTGAAACTGCTATTTGTGAGCTCCTGTTTTCATCCTGCAGGTTTCTGCCGCTGTCGGGAACCGTTGATTGTAAAAACAGTAAGGAAGCTCCAGATCGACTTCACACACAGCACCAGGCCCCCCCCCCCCCCCCCCCCCCCCCCCCCCCCCCCCCCCCCCCCCCCCAGGTAGAGGCGCAGCGCTTTGAAGCTAATTTTACATCGTGGCCAAAGCGGTGGAATTACAATCACGTTGCGCCCAAGAGGACCCAAGTGACTTACATTGGGAAAGAGATGTCTGTAAATCAGCGCTTTTAATTTATTTCAATTTCTTTTAGGTTAATCAACTTCCCAGTACGAACACCTTAATAGTCCTCATTTACATCAATAGGTCCTAAAAGTTGTAAAATGAACTAATAGCCGAATCCTTGCGGAAGATCGCCAGAAGATCCCAGAATGCTTTTCCTCATAAGTCATACTTAAATTATTTTCATTCTTGCGTCACTGTACCCAGTTCTCTTTCTACATCCGTGCTTCAAACTCCCAAATATCCACTGCAAACCCTCCGCTCACTGGGAATGAGTGAACATGGATAGAACCCAATAACTGCGCTCCGGTAGGAATCCACAGAGAAGATTTGAAGCTCCCACTGGAGGCTCCCTCTCAGGCCCTTAAAGACAGAGCGATCGAACCACAGTTTAATCTCAATGTGGACACTGGAGGCACTTATGAAGAGCAGGTGTGAATGTAATCGGGTTAAATCAGTCCGGTTACGAGGCGCATTTCAAACCGAGGCGTAAAGAGGTCAGAAGTGAAAATCAAGCAATGAAAAGAGCTATAGGGATAACGGACAACGGGCATCTCCTTATAGTAAAAAGTCAATCACTTCTTCTCTACGGCGTCTGTTGAACGTTATCAACAGTTGGGGAGTTTGCTTCTTCAAAACCACAATAGCAAGCCACGGCTAGTGTTGATGACTAGAAATGCATTGATTAAAATAAGTCATTAATCAGACGCTGGGCTCGAAGTCACTTTGCTATTTTACCGCTTCATTAGCTTCACACTGTTTGCCTCGTTTATTTTTACAAGGCAGATTACCTTGACTGGGGAATGACAAACGGATACCTTTTGAAGAATGACGTGCAGGACAAAACCAGCTGGAGCACATGCAGAAAATATGAATAGTTGTGTTGAGGCATGCATGGCATTCACTAAATATCCAGAGTAAAGGTTCATGTGTATAAAGGAAATACAAAATGATGTACTTGGGGTTTTTATTTAAAGAACAATGCATTTCTTCCTTTCTATAGTTGGCACCATATTGCATAGTTCTCTCCAGGAAAATATTGGTCAATAAATGGGTATATCACTTCGACACAAAACTGGAGCTGTGTTTAACATAAATTACAATCATCTGCCTCTGAGCTAATCAGAATTTTATGTAATTTGCCCAGCAGCGTATGGTATATATCTTTTTATGATCAAATCAATATTTAGTCTCTAAAGCAGGAGACTGCAGGTCAGATCCGGTGGGGGGAGAACCACTTGTAGGAATGCAATGCTGGAAATGAGCACAGAGGTCTTCATTTCCCAAGCATAACTTAAAGGGTAGCCTACGGGAAAATGCATGAGCCGGTCATTTATGCACATAATCTGTATCTGCACAGCATTTATTTAATCATGAGGAGAAGGTAGATTAACACATCATCTGCACATGTCCACAAGGCTGTAGCGTAGGTGGGAAGGGGGGGGGGGGGGCGCCGTCTGAGGGGATCGGAACCGTCCCCTGCAGTGGGACTGTTTACTCCACAACTGCAGTCGCACACCTTCGCCCCCGCCTCGCGTGCGACGCCCCTGGCAAAGAGAGAGACACACACACACACACACACACACACACACACACACACCCTTGAACCTGTGCGCGCCCAGGGAGCGGAGCCGGAGCCAAATTGCTCCGCTCCGCTCAGCTTTAATTGGGGGTAAAAAATCAGGTGGCCGGGAGTGCGTCTGGTTAAAAAGCGCCGCCCCAGCGGATTCTAAATATAATTAATACTTCAGCGCAGAGCCTTGAAATGAGCCGCGGCGCTCCGGCTAAACAGCCTCGGAGCCGTCAGCACTTTAGCTGCATTCAGGGAAGAGGAGGCGGCGGAGGGAGAAGGAGGTGAGTGGAGAGAGAGAGAGAGAGAGAGAGACAGGTGGAGGTGATGGGAGGCTCAAAGACAGGGACCCTGGTAGAGGGGGACAGAGAGCTGACAGGTGATGGCTGGTTTGCCCCCCCCCCCCCCAAAAATAAACTTGGTTTGTCTTTATTATGTCGAGATGGAGATGGAGCTGGAGCGTTAATAGTCACCTCCTTCTCCTTCCTCCTCACATCTCTCTCTCTCTTTCTCTATCTCTCTTCCCTCCTCTTTCTCATTCTCAGTCCCCTGTTTATGTGGCAGAGAAAGATAGAGGGGAGGAAATTATGCTCAGTGGGACACTTGGAAGAAGTGGTTTGAAATTGAAATGAGGACGACCCACTATCCCTCTTAAAACTGACTTTGTATCTCTCTCACACACACACACACAAACACACACACACACACACACACAAATGCACACGCACACAGAAACACAGCCTCCTGGATTGGTTTTAAATGAATATTACTCTGTGATGGACATGTGAATATTAGCATCACAGGCGGGCCAAAACGGAACCGTTTTCATCTCACGCTTTGAGGGCGGACGGAAACAGCTGGTTCTGTAAACATGTTTTTTTTTTCTTTTTTTTTCTCACTCATTCTCACTTCGCATCCATGAATTCTCTCTTACTTTCTTGCCTCTCATCAATTCCTCACAAATCTCTTTTCCTCAACGTGATGCCCTCCCAGAGATGGGCTCTGCCTGTGTGTGTGTGTGTGTGTGTGTGTGTGTGTGTGTTTGTGTGTGTCTTGACGACACCAACAGCAGGGCATGTTTGCACACGTTAAAATGTCACTTTAACCAGAGCACTCCCTCCCTCCTGATCCCCATTAGCTTTAAAACCTGCGACTTGCACTGGAGTCGGCTCAATACATTTACCCTCAGCGGTATCTTGCTGTGTAGATAGTTGTGATTGGGTTTGCTGAGATCCGTGCTGCTGAGACTTCCGCCGCCGTCCCCCCCAAAAAGAACAAAGAAGCTGAATGTCATGAGCCACATTCAAATGCATTGAAAACAATACATTTGGTACATTGGCGTGCTTCTTTCTGCTCAAATATAGACAGATGGCAGTTGTCATTTGGAAAGGAACAATGTCTTCTAGTTCTTTGTTCAATTTTATGACTACTGCAGTCGTTTTTTTTAGTTTCGCTTTGCAAAAACATCGGAGATCATCAGCGATGCCTTTGATCTGTATTGTGCCAATATTCACGATGTTTGTTCTCTTCTGCTACAGCGATTTATGACATGTGCACATGCAGAGTTCAGACACCGAGCTCTCCGACCCACTTTATTGTATTATAGCTGAAACAGCTTATTCTATTTTAATATTCGTCTAATTTGTATTTCACACTGTTTTACTACTACTACTGTTATTAAAGCTTTTATATCTGTTTTATTTCATAATCTTTGCAATTGGTCTCATTTTGTTAAACTGTTTTCAAGGTCTGTACTCTTATTTCCGTCTTGTCATATTTCATCTGTGAAACCCTTTGAGCTGAACTAACCTGTACAAAAGGTGCTCCGCAAATCAAGTTTGATTGATTGATCTATGATTGCGCTGTTAGCCGCCATCGGACAGATTGCGACGTGGCACCGTAAAACATTCATGTTCATACAAAAGGCCACACACTCTGTTTGCAACACGGCCCGTTGCTATGTTGAGACGGCAACAAAAGGGAAATTGGGGACAGTTGTGAAAGGGCTCAGAATAGATGAAAAAAGAAGGAAATGTTTCGTCTTAAGAGTTATGGGCTTCTGAGTTTATAAATGTATCTTGGTTGATAGTGACAAAGGTTATGCAAAACAGAAGAACTACTTTGATGGTGAATGATACAGTCCAAAGAAAGCCCGCTTCATACATATTAAAATGTATGGCTGAAGCCAGAAGGAAAGCTTCCCAATGGAGCTGCCTCAACAAATGGCAGGTAACCAATTAGTGTCCAGTGTATTTTATTCCCTAAGAAATATTGATGAAAGGCCAGCTTCTTGGTGTTTGACTAATGGTGCAAATTGATATCTCAGCTTCGTCAAGCTGTTGCAGTATGTGTCAACCCAATGCATCCCAACTTGACTCATTAAGCTTATGATGGGTCAAGATTAATCATGGAAATCAATTACATACGTATGTGTTGGACCATTAGCAGTTATAAATAGCCATTATGATTGAAATTAAAAATGAAACCTTTCAATCGCAGAGCAAACTTGGTGCAACTGAACTTGCAAACTAAAACGTCCTCTTTTCCCATTGAAGATCTTCCAGGGCCTCCTCTGCGTTTTCTACAACCTCGGAGACGGGGACTACAACCTGACCCTGCCCACCTATCGCCTCGACAACGGCGAATGGCACGAGGTCTTCCTCGATCGGCACGACAACGAGATGATTCTGCGACTGGACGGCGGCGGGGGTCAGCGGGAGGTCACCGGGTCGCGGGGCCGAAGCCGAGAAATCATCATTGACCCCACTGTGGTGATGCTGGGGAACACCTTCCCCTCTGGAATCAACAAGAGCTTCCAGGGTAGGTGACACGCATCACAGGCCGCTCACAACAACGTCTGCGTTTTCATTGGTCTCAGAAAAGACCTTCCGGACATCAGGTGTTAAGAGCAGCAAATGAAGCGATGAAGGTTCCCTGTGAATTGGACACGCTGGAGGCTGAATCCCGAGCCCCTCGCAGCACTTTCCTTTTGTCAGCGTAGATAACTTCGCTTCGGGTTGAGGCCGAGGAGCTGTCAGGTACGTCGACATGGGTGCAGCTGGGAGAGGCCAGGGGCTGAAGGACAACTTGTTAAAAGTACAATTTATTTGATGCCCCGTAGCACATAATACAAATACCAGCAATCAAGGTGCTGCCATTTCTCACAAAACCTGTTCAATCTGGAGTTTCAGGGACCCGAGTCTGATTTGCCAGATGTGGACAGCTGCATGCAGTTTCCTTCTGTTCTATGTGTTGCAACTTGTTTAAGACGTCTCTTAAGAGTTACTACTATTCAAATGTATTCAGATATATTTTTACACCATACTCTATGTCACACAGACTAAGATAAGGACTTCAATCTTCTCAGGATTTCTGAGCTGCAGCGCAATGAGGCCGAACATTTACAAGTAGTCTATTTGTGTCACATCTGTGAAGCTGCTGCTTTTCCCTGTTTATTTTCTCCATTGATAACATTCAATCTAAACTAATGGGCAAATTCACAAGCCATGAATTGCGCGTCACTTGCCAACCGCTGTCAAGGTCACTTCTCAAGGTCCAATTCACAAAAGATTTTCCATTCACGATATTACACAAAGTATAAATGCCGAAAACACAATAGGCAGAACAGCGTCAGAGTGAAAACAAGAAAAAAAACACGTGTTCAGAGCGTGAGCTACGGGTCCTGCTCAAAACTTCAGGCAAAGAATTTAAACTTGATCGAGGCAAACTGGATTTGGGATTTTAATTTCCCAGTTTTGTCAATCGCACACCTTCAGACTGTAAAAGGAGATGGCAGGATTTGAAGCAGAGGATAGAAGACACAATCTCATTCAATGCTGCCATAATCAATGTAAATATTAGACGTGACAACCCTCATGAATGTGGGTGTGGCTGTTAGCTCGAGTCTTTGTGAATTTGATTGTTTTTTTTTCATGAAAAATAAAACATATGAGACAGAAGCACCGAGTCACTGTCTGCTTGGCAGCACGGTTTGGGCTGCATTGTTTCTTTTTGTCATATTTGTGCAAGTTTAGTAGCCACAAAAACCGTGCTGCCTTTTTCTAAATTTGGCCCGCAGTATTCAAGCAGTGCTTAAAGAAGGGGGGAAAAAAAGACATTATAATGCCATCCCACCTTCAACAAGCACAGGAAACGGAGAAGAAGGTGACACGGTTCGAAAGGCCAGTGGCTATTAAGAGTGCAAACAGCAGACCCGGGAAGGCTGATTTCTAATTCTTCAAATACACATCTGGAGTCACGGGCAGTTGACGTGATTGAATGTGTTAAACCCACAGGAAAGACGAGATGAGAACCTTGCTGGTTCATGACACTAATGAAACAAATGGAAATGAAGAACCTGCTTCCTAATGGGCCATTTGACCCAAGTTAGCTTCCGGCTGATGAGAAAAAAAAATGCTGTCCTAAATACTGGAAATGGGACCGAGGTTGTAAAAACATACACAGAAATGGATTTCAACCATGTTTTCTCTCAATTAGTTATGAAAAGGGTATCACACAAAAACAGGACACCTACATTGCTCAATAGTTTAGATTTTCTTTTGTGACTGGGGTGCAAACTATTCCAATAATCCTCATTTGTTCTCTTCCTGATTCTTTTTCCAAGGATCTTTCTTTTGATTATTTTCTACAGAACAGCGCTGATATTGATTTTTGAGGACAAGAGAGCCTTCCTTTAAAATCCCAGGCAGATGAATGCCAGGGCTGAATGGTTAAGAGGTACACATTGTCTGCAGAGTATGGGAAAGATGTTATGACACGTCTCTCTGAAAGCCCCTTTCAGTGGAGAGCCGACGGTTCATACAATGGTAAAATAGCAAAACGGCACTGAAGATTGTTTGCTGTAGACCATCCAGACGTCATCCCAGCTGTATTGTGTGTGTGTGTGTGTGTGTGTGTGTGTGTGTGTGTGTGTGTGTGTGTGTGTGTGTGTATGGGGGGGTCCATGTGTGTATGGGGGGATCCATGTGTCACAGGGTGAAGTGAAAAGGGTGATGTGACATTCATGGCCATGTGAGTCGGTTTAACAAGTATTCCTCCTGAGAAGAAATAATTCATTGTATCTATCAAGGGAGAACTGTGACACGTGACGTGTTAATGAATGATCGATATGAACGTTTCATGGCTAATTCACCCACATGCATCGATGGGCTGCTCGGTGCGTGGAGAGGCTAGAGAGTTCTGTGTGTGTGTGTGTGTGTGTGTGTGTGTGTGTGTGTGTGTGTTAGATTAACTTAATTTTGAAAGCTTTTATTAAAACACAGGAATTTCAACCGAGAACTTAAAGGACGTCACATTCCAACCCGTGTGCCACAGCCGCCCCGTGAATTATAATTAAGAATCTTTTTAGACTCTTGTTCGTGACACTTGTAATATCGAAAACACATTGGAGCATAGCTCGCCAACTCCACGTGTGTTTTATGTCTTCCATATTGAACAATAATATACTTGCATAATAATATATGTCTGCAGCGGTAACACAATACTCCAATACTACTTTCAGCGGGATGACATCATTTGTCTGTGCCTTTCAAAGCCGTTCACTGCTGAACAATAGATGTGTTTATTGATGCCACAACGATACGGTTCAGCTTTTGAATGTAGTACTTATATAAATACTACATTACTGTGGTATGGGTGAAATAAGCGCCCCATTAAGGTCATTGGACCTTCATTGGCATGGATACAACAATACCGTTGTGTTGATCGTCAGACTGAAACAAGACGTACATAAAAGGTCTGAAACAGGAAGCATATTCTCGTGTCATAGATTGAGAGGAGCATACGGTACATACATTATGGACCCTACTGTTGGCAGACACAGCCCAAAGATTCAGACAGGGAAAAAAAAGAGTTCCGGATAGGATGCATAGAAGAAGAAAAAAAAGGCAAGACACTGTATGATAATAGAGAGAGAAAAAAATCACAACTACTGAGAGAAGAAGACTGCAAGTGAGAGAGAGAGACAGAGAGAGAGACAGAGAGAGAGCTCTCTGAAATTAGACAGATGTGCCTCAGGCAGTAAAAGACAATGTGTTTATTAAATGGACTTTAAAAGCATTCAATTTCAAAGGCAGCAGATGTGATCGAGGGTGGCAGGGAAATTGTACGTGGATGAGTGTGTGCGCGTGCGTGAACCTCGTCTGTGTGCGGTTGCATTTACTTCTGTGAACGTCTCTTTTCAAATATTGAAAAAGGTGTAATGAGATGTTAGAGGTCCAGCGTGTGGGATTTACTTGGATCTATTCACTGGAGTGGAATATATTATTCGCAACTATGTTTTCATTCATGTATTATCGGCTGAATTTAAGAATCGTCGTGTTTTTTCGCTTCCTTAAAATGAGAACTTCGTATCTACACTGAGGGCTGGTCCTCTTTACGAAGTCCGCCGTGTTTTCTATGGAGCTCAGAACAGACCAACAAACACTGGCTCTAGAGAGAGCCGTTCATGTTTCTACTCTGAAGTGTCCAGTAGCTTCTTCTCGGGAGGGGGATGGCGTAGGGCTGCTGATGGTAACACCTTGGCAGCACATGGTGGTTGTTAGATGGTAGATGTTTTGAACATTACCTCGACAGAAGGAACTCTGGTATTTTGAGTTTAAGCTTAAAGTAGAGATATAAACCAATGTGTGCATTGTAGCTGATGTGCAAATGACATCCTTTTATTGTAAGTCATTTTTTTAAATTGCTTTGAAGGGATCCAAGTTCAGCTAAATATATTGCAATTAATTTAATGTAATTCAGTAAATCCACCCTAGTGTCCACCCACAGGCTACATTCCCCTCGATTGATCGATTAATTGGTTGAAACATTTATTTGAGATAATAGTAAGATGATAAAACACAACATTGCCGGCTAGAGTAAAGCAAGATGGATAAATAACAGGACAAAGGTGTCAATTCAAACTCTGATATTTAACTGGTTGTAATGTGTCCATGACAGAGTGCCTCAGTGTGGGGAGTGACAAGGTCAGAGCCTAGACACAAAATAGAAGTGCTGTCCATAGATCTCAGTAATGACTTTATTGAGAAGTAAAGTAGTGCTGCGGTATGAGTACAAATCTGTATCACAGTATATTATTATAAATCAGTTTTACGGTATATCTCAGTATTCTTTTTCTTCTTGCATTAAGGGTCTTTATATAGGTTAATGGTGGCTTATTTTTCAGTCAGGGGTGAATAGAATAGATACTCTTATGTGTATGTATGTATATATATATATATACATATATATATATATATATATATATATATATATATATATATATATATATATATATATATATATATATATATATATGAATACAAAAAATATGTAATACTTTCATGTATAAACTGAAGGCTTTCATTTCTGTAGGATTTGCTTGGCCCCACAAAATTATACAATATACAAAGAATTCCGAATGCATGAAACAGTTGCAGAAAGTAAACAGTGATTATTGTGCACACTACCCATTGCGTGCGCCTGTGGCTCAGTGGTAGAGCAGATCAGATCTTCGGTTCAATCCCCAGCTTCGCTAGTCCATGTCGATGTGTCCTTGGACAAGACACTTAACCCCAAATTGCTCCCGCAGGCATGAATGGTATGAATGATAAGTTAGTTTCCTGATGGGCAGGTGGCCCCCTGCCGTCTGTGAATGAATGTGTGTTAAAGCGCTTTGAGTTATTGGAAGAGTGGTCGCTATACAAGCACAAGTCAATTTGACCATTTACGGCAACATATTAAGAAAACCGTAAAGATAAATAAGTAGATATTCCAACAACGTTTATTTAAACTTGTATCAGCGCTATGAACTGTTGTTGGAGGAAGGTGGGAGACTGTACGTCGGTGTTGTCAGACTGTAATCACACTCTCCGTTGTCCAACGTGATTTGTGCGGTGGTGACTGATGTGTTAGTTTTGGCACCACTAGCAACACAAGTAGCTATGTCGGATTGCTCTCTTCTTGGCCACAAGTTCCTCCTTTGCATCTCCGGTTTTAACTTTATTTATCCTCCATCTCTCTGTTCTGTTCTTGAATATGCAGTAAGGATGGAGACTCTCATGCTGCTAGCTAGCAGCTATAACATTATAACCCATAACTATAAACCAGCATGCCCTCGTATTTTCCCTGTCATAGCATATAACATTAGCTATAACCTAGCATGCCCTCGTATTTTCCCTGTCATAGCATATAACATTAGCTATAACCTAGCATGCCCTCGTATTTTCCCTGTCATAGCATATAACATTAGCTATAACCCAACATTACCTCGTATTTTCCCTGTCATAGCATATAACATTAGCTATAGCCCAGCATGCCCTCGTATTTTCCCTGTCATAGCATATAACATTAGCTATAACCCAACATTACCTCGTATTTTCCCTGTCATAGCATATAACATTAGCTATAACCCAGCATGCCCTCGTATTTTCCCTGTCATAGCATATAACATTAGCTATAACCCAACATTACCTCGTATTTTCCCTGTCATAGCATATAACATTAGCTATAACCCAGCATACCCTCGTATTTTCCCTGTTGAAGCATATAACATTAGCTATAACCCAGCATGCCCTCGTATTTTCCCTGTTGAAGCATATAACATTAGCTATAACCCAGCATGACCTCATATTTTTCCTATCATAGCATATAACCCAGTTTACAAAGTTCGAAACATGAGTAAGAATCAAACGCAGTTAATACGGTCCCCTAATAATGTACTTGGATGTTACCTGTCAAAGCATATGTAACCACCCTACACAAGTAGCCTAGTAAGTATTGATAAAACAAACCGATGAAAACAAGATCCAAAGTCGAAAGTATCTTGTAACTAAGCATTTTGGCCCTATTTGCCATGTTTTCTAGTAACTATGGGCAGCATTTTGCAAACAGCCTTTTAAATATATTTTCTCTCCTTTGCTAAGTGTCTCAGGCGCGTAACAGCGAAGCAGTGACATATGTAAACAACACATCCATCAGTACACCGTGAAGAACATTATACAAAATCCAACATGTATGCAAATCTTTGCCCACAGAGATTTCCCCTTGAACCGTATAAACAGCATTTTAAGATGCTGCAATGAACAGCCTACCACAAGAAACCGACTGACATCTCTTCATTAATTCTTCTTAATACCCACATACCATATCACCAAGGTTCTGGCATTCACCAATGTTTTCTTGAGAAAACAATCTGAGATTTGCTCCTGGCTGATAACAGAATCCACCCACCCTCGAGAGCACACTAACACATTTGTGCTGATATGTTATTGCCAAATATATCGTTATTGTATTTTCTTCAATTATACAGTTGCATAACATTGGAATTAATTTCCTATAATATTTTTTTACCATAAAAATGTTCTTCAACTTGTGTTTTCATTATTTTACAATGCATATGGTCTTTCAAAATGAATACAAACTGCACTGACTGCAGCACTTAATGAGTATTAGCGTATTTTATATTTACCACTAATCTACTACTAATTATAGCTGCTTGTTTGACATTCACTGCCTGCAGGAGAACCTCCACTTCGGAACTATTTAAGTTTTTAAGTAAAGAATGCACATACAAATACATAAAAAACATTAAGGTGATCAACTTAAAAGGAAAACAAATATAACCTGACCAAACATATTCTGGCTGAAGCATAAACATATTGTACCTACCTAATAGGCAACCCATTCCCTTTTAGATTTACAAAAACAAAACATAAACAAATTCCCAAAACATTATATCAAAATGTCTTTTCCACCTTTTTTCTTCTGAAACATACCTAATAAGTACCCTATACGTGTATACTGTCTCTCTCTCTCTCTCGTGTCAAATAACTTCTGACTAAAGTGAGGAATCAGTTGAGTCCTACACTGTTTGTGCAGTTTCAAGATCAACTAGATCACGATATTTGAAAGCACGGCGCTGCAATTTTATGGGAATGGGCGGGGCCTTTACCTACACTCAATTTGATCAGCTGGCACACACTGTCAATTCATAAGGATTAAAGGGATCCGTCATTATAAGAAACCAGGTAGGATTTTTCTTAGGACCTTTCAAACAAATTCACAAACAAGAGTGCTCTTATGGACTGTGTTAGAGTGTTAGAACGGGAGCCAGTGATCTATCAAAAACATTTGGTTAATTTTGTGTCTGCACAGTTGTTTGTGTTCTGCTAAACTCTTTCCCGTTTCCCTCCCTGCAGGCTGCATGAGGGACGTACGCCTCAACGGTCGCTACATGCCTCTGGACAGCCAGCCGCGAGATGGGGTTTCTCAGGTCAGCATACAAGGCCTCTCCCCTGGGTGCTCGTCTGACTCCTGCAAAAGGAACCAGTGTAGCGCCCCCTTCACCTGCGTTGACTTGTGGAGAGTGCACGAATGCAGGTACACACACACACACACACACACACACATAACCCCAACCTCACCCCTCGTAGCTGCACAGCACACTCACACTTGGATGCTCCGCATACACACTTTGACACAGAGGCATGAAGACACATGCATTTAAACCAACTCACTCTTCCTCTGAAGCCATTATTCTGCTTTTGACCTTGGAATTGTTTTTGATCACATCCACATAAATGTGCTTTGAAACAACCTGCCCTGACCTACTTGAGAGTGTGTGGGAGGGGGCGGGGGGAGGAAAATGCAGAAGACAAAGCATCCCTGAGCCTTTATTTGTTCAAAAGCCGGGGAAATGTCAAGTTACTTGACAACAGCTTCATGGCACAAGAAGCGTTTACTCACGTGTACACGAGGATGCTGGTCTCTATGCAGGATCACGTGGCAGCCAATTATTCTCCACTTTACGTTATGAACAGCCGGAAATAAAGCCCAGGCTGGCCAGAAAGCAATCGCCAAGCAATAACTGGAGTGTGTCATTGCAATACATTTAATGCAGAAAACTCTTTACATGCAGGATATGATGAACACACAGAAATTAAACAACGTAAATGGACTGTACTTAATGCGCTTTAACACTACCTCATCATTCACCCATTCACACCCATTCATACACTGGTGGGAGGGGCTTGTGAGACTGCAGGCCCCTTCGGCTTGATCGCGGCCTCCGCTGTGCACCACGCCCATACAGCGGTTACCACTGACAACGCCTCTTCAGCAGCATTCTTCCTGACCTCAGTCTACCTTTTTTCCTTGACTTGATTGTTCTGGTTTACTTTCATGTAAAGTGTGGCCAACAGAATTGTCCAAATAAACGCCAAATGCACCAGAATAATTTGCGTGAGTCACACATCACAATAGAAGCTCTGTAATTGGATGTACACATGGGAGGCGTAGTTGTTACCGACTGCATGTTGCTTCATGTTTTTGGTGAGAAGATGAAATACACTGGAAGTCCAGTCTGAAGGCATAATGAAACATAATGACACAGTGGCAGCAGTTCATGCTCTTTGAGGGAGGGTTGTACAGCTCACAACATTCCCTCTCCGCCTCTGCGTTTGCGAAAGGAAACGTGATTGGCCCACGGGAGGGCTCGCTGGCCACTGCAGCAAAAGTTGAGCCAGTATCTTTGTCATTTTCCTCTCTGCTCTGTGGCCGAGGCGGTTATTGGCAGTCTGAACATGGCCTCGGAGAGAGACTTTCAGAACTCCAAATGCCTACAAGAGCCAGCATGTTCAGCAACTGCTGCATCTGCCATTTAAAAGGCAAAGGATGAGCCCCATCTGCTCGGTCGCTAAAGCTAAACGCCTGAAAGTGTCGGAGGTGAAGTGATATTATCATCCCATCCCCCCTGACCCTAATGGGATTCACACCTTTTCGCTTGATCAACATTTCACATACACTGCTGTGTGACTTTCTGCACGCAGGGATTATTTGTTTGTCAGCGGGAAATAGGAAATGGAAAATGTTGTGCGATGAAAAAGCTGTCGCAAACTAACAACCCCTCACCCGCGGCACAGACCAGAATCAAACGGCAAGAGCTCGTAGCCACATGCACTAATCTCAGCAATTTCTTTCTGCCATAGGAAACATCGGCCTCCATTCAGTCCGTGCAGCCTTGCTTTTAATCTTGCCGTTAGCTCTTTTTTCTCTCCACTCCTCTGATCCACTCATCCGCATCACCCATCCACCAACCAGCCTATTTCTTCTTTTTCTTTTTTAAATGACTCTCTGCCCCTCCATTTCTTGGTCTGTATGGCTCTCATCTGGCTCATTCAGTTTTTAAGCCATGTACCATTACCACAGTGCCCCCCACCCTGCGGCCCACCTATCCGTCCCCCACCCTGCTTACCTGTTCGCCTTGTTCTCTTTTCACCACTTGACCTGGTGGACTTGGAAGATGATTAGTGAGCGGTAAGTGTTGGCAGGGAATCCTCCAAGCCCAAATATTTGATACCTGATTACCCAGGGGGGCCTCATCGATTAACAAGACACGTTTGTGGGGATTATTCTTCTCCCCGGGGCTCAAATAAGCACTGATTTGTCTTTGATACTTTTAATTAGTGTGCAAAATACCCCCCAGTCTCTTTGATTGACACTTGAGACCCCCTGAAAGCATCAATAGAAAACCATGTATTTGTCACTTCCAGTCCAGCTTGTTGTATTAATCAAATGAATCAATAGTATTGACAATTATAACGACCTTATTCCCTTAGTGGCACTTGGTCCGTAATGCAAATGTTGTGTACAACGTTTCCGCGCGTTGTGTTCAAAAATCTAGTAGCAGGAAGAACGTCTTCCAAGGTCTTGGATAGATAGTTATAATAAATAATGTGATACAGAGTATTCTATGGTCTCAGCTGAGGTCCCGTAGGATCCACAGACTGCAGCGCAGTTAACTGTCTCTCACTTTCACCCACAAGCCCTGAGCCAAGCTCGCAGACAGGTAAATCTACTAGAAAGAAGAAGTGATTTCACTCCATTGGTTAAGAATTCAGGCAATACATTGGTGCAGAGTTTGCGCATAGACAGAGTCTTCTCCGTGGTTGGCTTAAAGCTGGTGCGTAGGCGTGTCCACGCCTCTTGGCACGTGATCCTCTCAGGTGCGTTCAATGTAAACAGTTATTTCTGGTACTTTGCGCTAATCACCATGGCGGTACAATGAGGTATTGCACTGACAGTGAGATCCATTAAAATCATGGCGGTACAATGAGGTATTGCTGAATGCATTTCTTTAATGACCAAGTCTAACGAACTGAGTTTTCAAGCTTTTTCAAAAATACTTACCACGCGTTACCCTACTCAGTACGCTTATAGTTGTGGAAATATGTCAAAGAGAAAGATTACTTCTGGTCCATTCTATTTTTTTAAAACAAAATAGAATAATCTTCTCTCACCCGTTTGCTGTGACTTTGAACTATGAGAGGCCGCGAGGCTTCAGGTGAACCGCTGAGTGTGTGCGTCAGTGTGCTGTGTAGATTTGGTTGCGTGGTTGTGTAGTTGTGCGAGCGGCCTTATTGTTAAAGATGTAATCCTTGGTGATGTGTGTGCAAAGTCTAGTAGTTGATTGTCTTGCCTAGCATCCATTAAAATCTTGTTGCCCATCAGCTCTGTATCAAAGCTATGGGACCACCGTTAGCCGTGGGGCTCGACAGATGTGCAGTATCACTGGAGCTGCGGGGACGGAGAGTTATAGCAGACGGCGCTAGAAATAAAGGGACGGCGCTTTCAAATCGAATGTATTTGTGTGTATTCTTTTATTGAAGGTTTTTTGGAATTGTAATTTACACTCATAAAAGGAGGCTACTACGACAACCGTCTCGGCGGACGCCTCGAACAAAGCGATCATCCTCATGCTCCGTGAACGTGCCCCAGCTGGTGAGCCTTTCGGGAAGTGCTGACCAGATTGCATTTCGCATGTGCAGGAAGACCCAATGATGAGATGCAATATGACATTGGGGCACCGGGTAGAGGGGGTTTAGCAACCATAACTTTTCATCTGTCCACAAGCGGTTCGCATGGGCCTAGAGTCAGAGGAAGGGCTTTTTTTCTCTGAAACCTAAAGTTTAAAGTTTTGAGGATCTGGGTCAGATCAGATGACACATTTCAACAATAACTCACATAGATATTCAATAGACACAGACAATCTTTTCTACGATGGTCTCGTTTACTTATGTAGGTCATATGGAGGCCTCAGTATTAAATGGAGACTGTTTCATGAGCAGCTAAAAGTCCCTCTGCCTCTGGTAACTTTAACTTCATAGCTTGTGCGATCTGTTGTCATTTCAGCTGACGAAACCCTTGCCTTGAAGGGAGAGGCCTGTGTAAAGTTCTGTGTGAAATCGAAGACACATTGTTGTCATAATTACAAAGCTAGGCAAGGGGGTGCGGGAGGGGCTCGGCTTGGCGCTGAATACTTAAAAAAAAAAGAAACATTTGCTTAATAACTTTGTTATTATTGTTATTTGGAGGGACCCGAGCTGATCTGAGGCATATTTAGCGAGAGCATATTATGAGGTGCAACTGGAAACACAAAGTGGTATGACAGCATGAGATCGAGCAAGTAATCCGCCTTCAGAAACTCCCACAGTGCCACACGTCACCACCTCTGGTCGTCGTAATTATGAGGAGGGAAAAGGAGGCAGTCAGGTGGTGTTGCCCCTCGTAGGGCGGAGGTTAGTGTGGATGGGTAGGTCCAACAGGACTTTATCGCCCGCTGTTCCTATGCTTCCCCAAACTTATATTAGGTCAGATACGTAATCGTGGTACTTAGCTTTCTCTAAACCTAACCAAGTAGTTCCATTCTGCAACGTTAATAGAAGGGTCATGTATGTCTCTTTAGGAGTCACTGTAAAATGAACTGTTCTGTCAATAAGGAACGAGGACGTGTTGGTAATTACTGTGAGAGAGCATGCATGCTCATCTACGTTATAATAAGACACTCATAGCACTGCTTCCATTCATGGCTAATGACGGGCAATGATAAGAGAGAGCAGAGAAAAGAGAAGCAGCGTTGTCTCGCTGATTGACAGACCGTCCTGTGTTCAACACCTACGCAGACTCCAACCAGGCATAATGCTCACTGAACGCTGCACATTTGTCATAGTTTAATAATCCCACCCACAGCAAATTACCTTTTAAGATGTTCTGTTTCCAACAACTGGGTCAACTTTTTCTTCTTTTTTCCCCCCCTTGATATCAAAATAGCTGATATTTTAAACCGCAATAAGTGTCAGGATCTGTAGTGTTGTTTCGTGTTTCCTGTCTTATTTTGAAGTCCTTGTCTCTTGTGTCCTCTGTTTCTCTTCACTTCCTGTCCCTGTTCCTGATTGTTTCCTCCTGTGTCCAATCACCTGCACCAGCCCTCTGTATTTAAGTCCTGTTCATGTCATTCCCCTTTGTCGGTTCGTCTTGTCTAGATCGTGGAAGATCTTGTGTGCGTGTTTTGTATCCTGGTTTTTGAAGCCTGTTTTTGGAATCCTGTTTAGCAATAAAGTTGCTTTTCCATCATTGACGGCATTTGGGTCCAGTGTTCCTGTCGAGCTGCACATAACAATAAGAACAATTTGTAATTCTGAAAAGGGTTTTTTTGAGAGGAAGATGATACTGTATTAGACTTTGGAAGTCTTGTGCATTCCACTTTGGATTTGCCTTTATGGCAAAAATAAGATCAGGCCGGAGGAGTCCTAGAATAAGTTAGAATAAGTTAGGCAGCTGATGGTATATAAAGAGGCAAACAAGGTTCTTTCTTTTTCACCTGCCTCACAGTTTGTGACACAGAAACATATGAGAAGCTGCCGTTTGAAACTGTTTGGAAAAGAGCAGGTGATTGGCTGAACCGCCTTTTAGTGCCATTCTCTGCTCTTCGTTGAATGGAGAAAAGCACTGATAGAACTGATGCTATGCAGCATCTACACAAACCTCTTTATCAGCCGCTGGTGTTGTTTTGAGGAAACAGTCGCCTCTCTGTGTTGTCACACACACACACACACACACACACACACACACACACATCTATAAGCCACGCCCTCAGCTGCTCCTCACAGGACGCTGGTTGGTCCGTGCTCCGGCTTACCTTATTTTGTATAGCCCAATATCACAAATTACAAATTTGCCTCAGAGGGCTTTACAATCTGTACACATTCAACATCTCTGTCCCAGGACCTCACATCGGATCAGGAAAAACTCCCCAAAAATAATTTTTCACAGAGAAAAAAGGGAAGAAACCTTCAGGAGAGCAACAGAGAAGGATCCCTCTACCCGGATGGATAGAAGCAATAGATGTCATGTGTACAGAATGAACAGCATTTACAAAGTTACATAAACACATTACATGAATGGATTTGACGTGCAACATGATTCTCATGTGATCCTGTGACATCGCCACAATCCATCTTGCAAGGGGAGGTGCTTTTTTTTGTGCACTGGGTGAAAGCGCCTGACACCATCATTCTGCGCGGCAGTTGGTGTCGGTCAACTTGGGCCACTTTAATTTGCTGCTTATGCAGAAGCCAAAATGAGGCACGTTGAAGAAAAGCTCCGTAGCCTTCTTCCTTTTCAGTCAGACACATTTGGCAAAGCTTGTAACACACTGCAGACTCTATTCACCGCGACAATCAAGAATACAAAAGTGGCCAAAGGAGACAGGAAGTCAAAGCTTCAACGCTTACACCCCCATTCAACATCCAGAACCTCCAAAAATGTCGCCAGTGAACTTAAATCACTTGAGTGTATAGTTGCGTGTAAACATAATTGAGAAGAGACTTTAACACACGATGTTAGTTAACCCTTTAGTTTTATGGCGGAGGAGGAAAATTGATGAGATCGATTACGGTGCCATTTTGACTGTAATGTCGGCGTTTCATAGTTGAGTCAATATTTATAAGCATGAGCAAATCACTATGGACCAGAGGCAAGACTCATCTCTGATGTCATCAAAATGTCGAGCCTGGAGCTGCTCCACCGACACTGAAAGAGATACTGAATTAATGGGCTCATAAAATGTTTGTTTGAGCTGTTACACCCAAATGAGCTTTTAATTATAGTGGTGCTTTCTGAAGTGAGGCAGAAAATGTGCCCCTGTCTGCATAAAATCATCCTTGTTACCGCCGGTGTCGCAATCAGCATTTTCCTCTCCTCCAGTTCATTCTCCAGCGAGCTGTACATCACTGACTCAAAGAGAGTATGCCACTTTTTTCTCAGTGTGTAATAAACATTCAATCCAAGACACTCGTGTTGTCTTCTAAAGCTTTATCTGTTCAATATGATTTGTTTTATTCCCCTTGTCGCTCCATTTGTATTCGCATGCTGTTTTTCTTTGATGCACCTCACTACTTATTACACGCTCACCTAATCAAATCTGGTGTCATGCACATCAGAGTAATCTTAATCTACACATTGTTATCGGAATAGAAATGTACTTATTATTATATATTAGTAGGACGATTTGTTTTTTAAACATGCAAATCTCAAATCATATAGACTTTCTCTTATATTTCCACTTTTGGATACTTTAAGAGAAGAATTGAGTCGTTTCAGTCGACCTTATGTCAACATTTTAGTGTTTAATTTGATGTTGTGTTTGTTGGTTCAAGTTTTGTTTCAAATTTTGTTTTCTTTGAAGATATTTTATATGCATTCCCCCACAGTACTGACACACTAAGTTATTGTCATATTATGAAGTTGAAATTCTGTAATTGTATACAATATTGCAAATTACTTCGATGTTTTAGGCTTTTATTTGATTCATATTGGCTTCCAGCACGATTCATGTCAGACATTCTTCCTATTTCAACATAATTAATTGTGCGTTGTGTTTGTGTATTTGTTACCGTATTGCCAAAGTCTTTGTTAAAACCAAACCCACTTGTCAGAGATTTTAGTTCCTTTTCCACTGGCTCGAAAGGTTTGTCACAACAACAATAATGTGTGTCATCTGCAAAGAAGATACATTTAAATGTTTTTTGGAAATCCAACATACATAATTTACGACAAAAAAACCCATAATGGGCTCAACATTGTTCACGATCCTCCTGTTTTCCTTTTCCCCGTTGACCGTGTCTCACTCTTCTTTGCAGATGTCCTCCTGGCCACATGATCCGCGTGAACGGGACGAGAAAGTCCTGTGTCTACACCCTCTGTGCTACCCGGCCTTGTCACCAGGGGACCTGTGTGGCGCAGTCACCCTCCAAATTCACCTGCCACTGCCCGCAGGGTTACAGAGGACGCCACTGCGAGACAACGCTGGCCATCTATCGGGAGGACGTGGGCCTGAGCTTCAGCTCCCTGTTTGCCATCTGTATCTGCTTCATGGCCCTGCTAGGTAACTACTGCATGCACTACATGTTACACACACCGTAAAGAGGAGATAATTGCACAGCAGGAGGGCTTAAGTTTGCGTGTATCTTTTGTGATAGCATCTTGCCTTTCCCTTTGAAGCCTAAGATGCTTAAGAATTGGGAAAGCGAAATCCATCTGGGATGAGACATTATCCCACCGCCACACTGCAGTGCATTATGACTATTTTTGTAATAACACTCACCATTTCCATTGTAGAAATTTAGGAAACACAGATTCTGTGCATTTGCAGCGTTGCACTCTGTCTCTGTTAGACAGCCCAGGAACCCAATCCTACTTCAAAGCCTCTGAGAAGCCCTCAATGGAAAAATTCAAACTCTCGCCGGAGCAAAAAGCCTTCAGTGCCTTTCTTTGCACTTCCTTCAGTGGAGACGTTCTCTCCAGTCAACATAACCAATGCCACTGCGGCATCGTGACTAACCACCATTGTTGTTTTGACTGAACCAACGGTCGTTTCTTCGTCGCCTGCAGCTTCTCCTATTGGGATGCTGATTGGTTCGGACGCTGGCTGCATAAGTGCATTACTTGAAGCCCGACAAGGTGGATTTTTGCACAATAATGTGGAAATCCAGCTTTTATGAAAAGTAATAATAAAGACGCACACTCTTTTTTTGTACAAAGTAAACCTCTGACATTCAAAACGAACAACTTAAAATGGCTTAAATACATCATTGCAACACTGTTTAATTAAGTCTGACATAAAGTAAACACAGGAAGTAGTTCTTTGTAACAAGGAACTCCATATTTTAGTAAGTGCACTACTGCAGGTTAGGTCAGCCTTAGATGGATCTGCTTAAAATGTTGGAATCTCCAATGAAGGAAATTATACAAAAATGTGTTAAAGTACGACACAGAAATCTAGACCAGAATAATGTTGGAGCGCTCTATCTCTCTCACACACACAACCGCACACTGTGATGGTGATAATGTACCAGATGTTTTTTTAATGATGTGCTAGACATTTCTTTGATAATGAGCGCCTTCCTTTACCTCGAAAGGTGTGTTGTAAAGGGAAGTGTGTATAGCAAGACCCCAGGGACAATGTTATCACACTCAGACTAACAAGGGCCTGACAACATACAGCACTTTGAAATGGACGTAATAATCGCTATATGGTCACAATATGTCACAATCCCCGGGTTTCCCCCTCCCCAGCACCAAGGAATGAGCACACGTCGTGTAACGTTTGGCAATATTCTTTATTGTGATCCTGCTCTGCCGGTCCCCTGCTCCATCTGCAACACACCCTGATATAGGGTCCAAGACGCATTGCCCTGATCTATTGCAGCTGAGGCTACTTAAGCCTCTTTCCCGGCACCCGTTCCCTGAGCCACTCCCCCGCTCCCCCCCTGCAGCTGAGCCTAACCACGCCCCAGCCACCACACTGAGGCTCCACGTCTTCATTTACACCTCTCTCTCTCACTGCAGCCACATCATTTGAGGAGTGCGTCCTAAATGTCAGAGCCATTCATAATGTCCACAGCCTAGACGCAGAATATCATCTCACTGACGTGTGGGCTGGACAATCATCCGATAAATTTCCACTGAAAGAAAAGGGAAAGAAAGACTCGAGGCAAAGATACTTCTGCCGAGAGAAAAAGGACGCTGGTTTTCTAAAAAAAACAATAGGAAGTTAGTTATTGTTTTGCCTATTGATTAGGCCCACTCACCAGCACGGTGAGCAGCAGCAGTGGTTATGACACAGTCTGCACCTCTTCTCAGCAAGCTGCCGGCTTTTCAATTGAGTTTGGAGTGAGATTCAGTAACGGTGCATTTTCTGAGTAGGCTTTCTGTGACATTACCCACAGCAGGGGTCATCGCTCCTCGACCCGCAGGAAGTTTGTTTCAAAAGTTCAGCCTGCGTCGTCCCGCTAACGCGTCCAGTTCTGGTCAGTGGTTCATGCTGCTTTTCATCATTTCTTTTTGGCAATTTCTAGTTCATGAAATGGATTCCAGAGATAGTACATGCTGTTATCGCTGCGTGCATTTGCAAAAATGAATTAGATTGGTAATATGTGGTATTTAGTCTATTGTTGCAGCAGCAAACTATCGACAACATGATAATGCAGATTTTTCAACTAGCTGTTAATAAGCATGAAGGCCAGCAGAATTAAGCTCTGTCATGTCACTTCATCACCAGTATAAAGGAACAACTTTGAGTAGAGTACTACTATTTTTACAACCATCTCAAGGCAGCATATGTCTTTTTAATTTGCAGACTCTAACTAGAGTGACTTTTGTAAAATAGCCACTTTGCGTTCAAAGTTGTGTTATTAAAATTAAAATCAATTAAAACTTCTTCTCAGGACTAATCTTCTGATTCCACTCTCTTCGCACATCTGGCTGAGCACGCTGGGTTTCACTTGTGCCTGCAGCGCAGTGGCTAACAGTGTTGACAGCTGCTGATCCTGAGGACGGACAGGATGCACATCTGTATCATGATGCATTATTATATTTTATTGGGGTTGTTGGGGAGGATGCAGTTGTCTCAGTTTAGTCTAAGAGGCTCGGT
The DNA here is from genome assembly GCF_009769545.1 of Cyclopterus lumpus. Lineage (NCBI taxonomy): Eukaryota > Metazoa > Chordata > Actinopteri > Perciformes > Cyclopteridae > Cyclopterus > Cyclopterus lumpus. Next base: position 4,975,898 of record NC_046968.1, on the reverse strand, counting down.
CTGAATTAGGGCTCAAGGAGCAACCTTTTAATCTAGTTGGGGTTCATGAATATAAAAGTATCCACTGAGTCTATAAAACAACAACGTTGGCTCCTTGTTTGTTTGGGGGCCTACAAGAGACTGACTTTTATGTGCATGCTCCTTTGATCATATCCTATATTATATAGCTTAAAGCCAGCAAAATAACTGACATGAGCTTTTTCGAGAGCTCTTGAAGTCTCTGGAGGAATTGCAGGTACGGAATATAGATACTAAACTTTTGCGGTGGTACTGTGAACGCATTTCCTCAGGCCTGTGGACTGCAACACAACACGCTGGTGCGCGCTCGCCTTTTGCTAAAAATCCACATCTTGTTGTTTTCGTCAGTCTGTCTGTTTTGCCTGTTGAATATTCACACGCCCGTACCTCTGTACCGCTCTGTGTTCCTATGCCTCAAGGATCCTCTGCTGAGAAAGCGCCTCGGGGGCAAGTCGTACACAGAGAACGAGCTGCCGGTGCGACGGCATGTTCCCCTTTTAATTGAGGAGAATACAAGAGTGGTAAAGAGCAGTCTAAAGACTAAAGAGAAGGACACAGATCAGAGAGGTACGGAATAAAACAGGACACCAGAAGAAGAACAACAATAGGGAGCTGAAAAGATTACAAAGCGCAGTCAGCGCTCCGCACAGCGACAGAAGGGAGAATAGGAGATACACAACGCTGAGAAGGATGGCGTCAATGTCACCGCTGGCCATGTCTGCCTGTGTCATTGGTGATTCCGAGGGCACCTCCTCCCCTCCCTGGGACCAGACAGACACAGTTCAAATGATAATTTCTCCTTCTCTTCTCTTCGAACCTTCATTCCACGATGGCTCTCTTCAAACGTGGCTCGGGGGCTCCGATTAAATGCGACATTCCGACCTTGATCCCGCTGTGATCGGCTGTGTTTTCAGTGTTAATCACATGATTTGTAGGCGTACACGGTGCTGTTTACTCAAACCTGCAGGAATTGAGATCAATGCTCCGGGGGATTTTGGTAGTAATTTCAATCGGTAGAGCATTCCGCTCTCGATCGCTCCGGCGTTCCTGAAATTTAAGTAGCAGCAAGAGAGACTTTTTTTTTTAGTTTTTAATGCCTTCACCCAGTATTGCTTGTACGGTCTTGACATTTCTGAACAGCAAGAACAAAAGGAGGGCGGCAACTCTCTGGATGCAGTGCGGAAGGGGGAAAAAAAAGGCTAAGATTAAAGACAAAATCCACTCTCAAGCAGAATTCATATTAAAACGTTCACTTTGATCAACTTTGAAAAAAAGAGGATATATACAGTCGGGTTTTATGCAGCAACATTTGGCAATCATGATTTCCAGAGGATGAATTGTGCTAAATATTTGATCACTTGACTTTCCTCTCGCACCATACCATGATGTAGACATATTATGAAATGATTAAATGAAATGACTCAACAACTTTTGGTTCAGACATTTATGTTACTCGCAGATTAAAATATTGTTAAACATTACGAGCTAATTGTCAGCAGGTTTACATTGACATTGTCCTCAAGAAAGCTCAGAAACATATGTGTTTCTTGGGCAAACTTAAAAAAGCTAAATATCGGTGCCGAGTTCTTGTCAACGTTTACAGAGGAGCAATAGAAAGCATCCCGACTGGAAACAACACATTGGCATGGTTTGTGCAGGGCCAAGGACAGGGTGTGGCACTTTAGCTGGTCATTTAAACCGTCCCCGATCATCATTGGGACCCATCTACCAGTGATATCGGTGAGGTGCCTGTCTGAGCCAAAATGATATTAAAAGATAATTCCCCATCCGCTGCTCTATCCGCTGTCATATCGCCAGACTACAGAGCAGCTCAAGTCATCCTCGATACGCCATCATAAATAATAGCTGTTCTCGTGTAGATCAAAAGGACTGTAACTTTTGGTTGTGAAACCCGATATTGTAGAAGAATAATAAATGAACCTTGAATCATCAGCATGATGATGTTCACATTTAGCCCAAAGCAAAGCCAGAGTTCAGCCTTAAAGAGCCGCTAGCATGTTGGCTGAGCCTTTTCTTCTCTTTAATCGATACAAAGGAAAAACACAAAATGAATCTACCTTAGGGAACATTTGTTTTTCTCTGATTCAACCATGTTGAAACATATATAAGCAGATGACATTAGATGAAGTGGCATTTCTTATTGATCTAGTGTTGATGCCCGTGGTCTGGACAGTTTCATCCAAAGAAAAGTCTCAGAGCTGTTCTGTTATTCCTCCATTGATGGAACTGGGAGGCTCACTGTGCTGACCCAGTGGCAGTCCCCAGGGTGATTTTGGGTTAGTTTAAAACACATTTTGTAGTTGAGAAATGCCAGCACTGCTCTCAGACCAAGTCAAAGTCCAATTGGCTATATTGCCAATATTAATGATGAATAACCTGCCTTTTGAATTCATCATGAAACCTGAATATTGATTTGGCACTCAACGATGGGAATTCATAAATCAGTTTGCTTACTTTGGCTTCTACAAGCACCTCCTCACCTTCATCTTGGGTTTCTATTGCAATTTCTCTCTTAACATACTTGCGGCGTATTCTTAATTCAATGCATTAACTGTGTTGCTTTGATATTGGCATACTTGTGCGTCTAACTGGAAGCATCTGGAATCTTTCCTGCTACTTTCCTCTGCAGTAAACAGATGTAATGCATCTATTTTGTAGCAACAAAGTGAGTAAATGATAGTAATTCAAACACTGTCTGTTTCATTCTCTTCACTTGAACGGAAAGGTGCGAGATAAACTCTTTATTTTAACTGATCTGTGAGGATAATGTAAGATGACATTCCTACCTTGCAGTTTGTCAAAAGGAAACCATACAACATTGTGCTGGTTTAGATTTTCAGCTGTGGTGCAGATCTCTTTCAATTATCATTTTGAAGAAAAGGGGTTGTCTGAAAGTAGCCTTTAGGCTTTTGTTTTGAAAGGACCAAACTAGTAGTGTTGCATGCTTCAACCCGTCACAAGCAGATGTATATATGCTTTACATTATTAACAGACCTTTTCTATCCTTTTGTTACGTGAATCACTTATTGGTACACATAAGAGACAGCTCAAGCATCTGGAGTTTAAGAGTTGTTGAAAGTCATCAGGATGTAGAACCATGGTGGTTCTGTGGGGCCTAAAGCAGCCATACAGACTCAGAGTGCGGAGATTAGAGACGTATTTCAGATTAAGGACACCGAAGTTGGTCAATAAGTCACATACTGAATATATAGCCGTACAATCTTCTCTCCCAGATGAGCTTAGCAGTCAGTGCAGTGATTGCTGCCATTGATTCTATCACATCTAACTCCTTCAAGGTGAAGATTTTATCTTTGTGCATTCAACATGTGGTATACGTAGAACTAAGTTGTTGTTTTTTTACATTAAATAGTCTTTAATCGGCAGCCAATGGAGAGCTTCAGACTTGAAAAATAGGAAAGTTGACATTGGCTTTTTCCCAACTGTGAGTTGGGCTGCTTCTCATAGCTGCTGTCATTTTGGGTTTGGATTCGCTTAAAAGCCACCACACGTCTTCATTTCAGAAGAGCAATGTACAAAGCAATCAGGTGGCAGGCTTCTCACTTTTAGTTGGTACCAACAGTTTTTGTAAGTTGACATGACAAACTGCTAAAAGATATGCAAATAAGAAGACATATATACATACATACGTACATACATCCATATACAAATACAGTACATACAGTAGATACATACATATACAAATACATTCAATTCAATTCAGTTTATTTTGTATAGCCCAATATCACAAATTAGCCTTACAATCTGTACACATACGACATCCCTGTCCCAGGACCTCACATCGGATCAGGAAAAACTCCCCAAAAAAAACCTTTCACAGGGAAAAAAGGGAAGAAACCTTCAGGAGAGAGAGGAGGATCCCTCTCCCGGGATACATGCATACTACATGCATACATACATATATACATACATACATACATACATACACACATCTATAGTAGCATACTGTAAATACAAAATAGCTTAGAAAAGGCTTGAGTGAAAAGGAAGGTTTTCATTTTGTTTTTAAGAACAGTGTCAGTGCACGTCTAGGATCAGCAGGCAAACTGTTCCATTCTTTAGGAGCATAAATACTGAATGCCACCCCACTAGACTTGGAAAGTGCTTCAGGCACATCGGGGGATTTCTCCACCTTGTGGAAAGCTGAGAACTGTTGGGGTTATAACGTGACTGCATATCTGAGATGCACTGTGGAGCCAGACAGTGCTTTGTAAACCAAAAAGAGGATTATGCACTGAAAGCAACAGGTAACCAGTTGAGGTTTCTGAGCACTGGAGTTACATGACCTGAACGTTTTCACCTGGTTAGAACTTGTACTATGCTTTAAAAAGCTTCTTCTTCTTCTTCTTCTTCTTCTTCTTCTTCTTCTTCTTCTTCTTCTTCTTCTTCTTCTTCTTCTTCTTCTTCTTCTTCTTCTTCTTCTTCTTCCTTTTTAAGACCCACAAACAGAATATTACACTCATCGGACCTGCTCATGAAAAACACATGCATAGTGTTCTCTGAGTCAGTTTGGAAAGAAAGCCTCTCATTCTGGAATAGTTTCTGAAAAAGGCTAATTTTGATGACGCTGCTGATATGATCCTAAAGCTGAGTTCACCATACAATGTTACTTGTACTTGTTTTTGTTTTTTTTACTGTGGTCACATGTTTAAAGCTGTATGGACTCTAATAAACTGTCTCTGGGGCTTTAGCACAAACAACCAAACCCCCAGTGTTCTCCCTGTTCAGTTGAAGGGAGTTTGCAGCCATCCAGTTGTTAAACAAATTATATCGATTACTCAATTAAAGTAATTTTGTAAGCAACTTGCCTAAAGTGAAACTTGGCTATTGAGTTCATGAGCTCCAGCATGCTCCACTCTAGTGTCTTCAGTCGGTTCTCGGCCAAAGACGGTTGGTTAAAAAAGAGCGGACTGTGTGTTTTGCAATCCAGAGTGACGATTCTTCTTCAGTGAAACGATTTAGCTGATTCCCCAACACATTATCACACCAATGCGCCAAATACCGCAGCTCTATATGTACCCCTCTCGAATCAGTTTGGCACCTTTCAGTGACGTTGTGTCAATAAACGTTTCGTTGTACGCTTAGTGTCTCTTTAAAATATAATTCTGCCTTCACAGGAGGTTAGGTTTAGGCCACAAAATCACTTAGGTTTAGAGCCAATAAAACTACAGTGTTATATGTATTTGACTGCCTGATAAAATGCTTTTGAACCCATGAGACATCTTTAGTCCACAAATGAAACTTGAAATGTAGTAGACCTGGAATTAGAGTATTTTCTTTCTTTTATTATTTCAATGGCATTTCTTACAGATGTGATAAAAACAATGTGAGTAGAATTTATTGGGATCATGATACCCACAAGGTTTTATAATATCCTAAATGTCAGCAGCCCCTTAATGAGTCTCCCACCAGATCATCCTTCTGCAGAACACCCAAATCTCTCCAGTTGAAAATACATTAATACCTTCTTAAGCCGTGTGGTGCTGGATGTACTGAGGAGGAAGATGTGAGTACATTATGATCCAAGCAATGTAAGTCAAAGATAATTAGCCTGAAATAGAATTCTCCTTTTTCAGTGGAGGGGAGGTAAAGTAGTTAATTTCTGCATTCCGTCATTTTAGTCAAAATAAAAGATAAGATCAATGCTGGTTTTCTGAACGATTCAGCAGCATTTAATAAAAATAAATTCAAAACATTCTCATAGCTTTAATTAGTTTTCTCTTCTGTCTAGTACAGTGGTTCTCAAACTTTTTCTGTCGCACCCCACTTGACGTGACTCCTCCATCTGTGCTTTTTCAAATAATAGAATAAAGAAAATTTGCAATCACTTTCAAGTAAACCAAATGTGCAATCACTTTGTTAGAACAATGCAAATAAAGTTATGTATGTGCAAAAAAGCACACTGGCAAATAAATAGCTTATTGCGACTGCAATGAACCTGTTGTGCACTTGATTTATTTTCAAGATAATAGCAATAAGTGCGACCTGTGAAGAACTAAACAAAAAAGTTCAAATATTTGGCAATAAAGAGTTTTACACTGCATACATTTTCAAAACCATAACGTGCAACCTGTGCAAAACAAAATGAGTGCAGTGTGTCAAGTTTTTATTAGTATTAGTGGCTGCAATGATGCGCAATCTGTTAACTGCATAACGTAAACATGTACACGAAGGTACAGGCATTTCGCCATGTATTTATTAATGACTTTATGTCTGTGTACTTTGAACTTGTGTAGTAGTATGTGAAGTTCTCAATAAAGGTCTTTCTGCATTTCCTCCTGCGCCCCACCTGTAATACCTCTGCGCCCTAATAGAGGGGCGCGCCCCACAGTTTGAGAACCACTAGTCTAGTACAAGATATATTGCAGTATAGGTGATGCTTTTTATTTTGTGGCAATAACACATTTTAACTATGTTCGGTATCATTTTACTTGGTTTTTACTGAGATACGTTTGGTTGAATGAAGGCTTAATCCGAGGCTCTTGTTGGCCAGTTTATTAAAATCATTTCATCTGAATGTTCCTCAAACAGTTATTGGACTGTTATTTAACTATGACGGGGAACATAGTAGAGTCATGATTAAAATGTTCATCTCGTCCATCTTTAGAGGTTAATTATTGCTATGGTGAACCTGGTCGTCACGGTTTGATTGGCTGCCGGTACCCGTATATTACAATATCAATTTTGAGATCTTAACTGGGCTTCTCATAACCTAAGTTCCTGGTACCTTCATCCATCAGCCCAAAACTAAATTAAAGCCGTGGTCAATGAATAGACATGTCTTAATTGCCTTTAACCCGATGCTTTAGAAAAATGTCTGTATTTAAAAGCCACATGGCTTTGTTTTTTTTTAATTTTTTTAATTTCTTTGGCCACATTTCTGTATTTACACATCCAGCAGATGTACAATGAGCATTTATTTAGGGTTGTGTTCCTGGCCTCCCGGCGAATGAAAGTCCAGTAGCCCCTCTCCTTTTAGCTCTGATTTTGGTCTCCACCAAGTATAATATCTGGCTCTTTGGCTGATGCTCCACTTTCTTTACTTGCTAGTTGCTAACTGTGTTTGTTAGTTGTTTGGCAGGTAGCATACAGTACAGCTGATTTATCATGCTTTTCTTTTCATAAACAGTAAAGTTGTGGGCCGTAAAACCAAAACCATGAGCTAAAACGCTCCAAGGTGCAATGTCGCTGATGATTCTCTGTAGGCTTGACATTTCAATGACCCATAGCACATTATACATGTCATTCATTGTTAAAAAGAATATTAATAATAATGTACATTTTAGCAGCTTTAGAGCAGTTGGAAAATTAACTCCACAGTGCACATTATGCCTTTCTCTTGTTTAACTGACAGTACTTTCTTCAAGACGTAACCGTCCATTGATAGTTCATCTCTGCAGTTGCTATTTGTGGACTGGACATTCTTTGCATTCATATTTCAATGCTAATGTGTCCAAATGCGTCTCTGAACACCTCCATATCGGCTTTGGACGATCTGAAGTTTCACAGCCCGTGGAGGTGAATTTTATACCTGAACTAGACAATAACAAAGTTCAGTGAACTGAGGCGCATGCTGATGTGAGGTTTGTAGGGACAACACACACAGAATTAAAAGTACTTTGTGAAGTAAAAAAAGAAAAGTATAATCTATTTTGACATGTTAGTTGTATGCTATTGTTCAAACTGTCCCTGGGTGCGGTGTGCATGTCTGGGTGAATTTCTATTCGGCATCTTTGTAAGAGCGTAGCTGAGATACAAGTATGAAACTATAAAGACACAAGAGGAGGAGGAGGGACAGTGAGTCAAGGAACAATTAGATCTATAAACAAGACAAATGGAGAGAGGACACTAGCAAGTGACACTAAACCAAGCTACCTTAAGAGAGCAAAAGGAAGAGAACGGATGTGGACCAAGCTAATGTATTGGACAGCCATTGCCCTTGGATTAGTTATTGTATTCATTTTCCATGGAAAGCTTCACTGAGCTGGAAAGCAACACCTAAGCAATCAGTGAATTGTCATTGTTCAACTCCATCATTAGACGTAGTCATTTGAAGCTAGGAACCAATGAAAAACCTCATCACAACTAAAACGGGTTATTATCAGCAACAAATTGGTACGATAGCACGAAGAAAAAACCAAAGCAGTGAGAAGAAGAGAAGTGATGAATTGAGCGCGTCGAGACAGATGGCTGCGGTAAACAGAATTATAGTTTGATGAGGCTAAAATCCATACAGTCTTATTGACTTGTGTTGATGTACTCATAGACACTGATCTCATTCCAGGGCAGCTCGGATATTGATCGTCTGACTGGAAATCCCATTACGTGCGCTCTCATTCCGCAGCAGCGCCAATTGAAATGAGGTTCAATGGATTTTCCTGCTCATCAGAGAGCCGCACGCCGCCATGTTGGGCCTCCAGTCTTAAATAAAAGGGGCGGCATTTGATGTCTTGAGTGGCCTCTGCAGGGCGTTCAATCGACATGGGCCTTTTCAAATAATTGGTTTGGGTGAGATCTTGTAATATTTAGCATGGTGCAGATCGCCCAAAGCACCAGCTGGAGGTCCAGGATTATCTTGAAGGTGCAATTGGGAACATTTCTTTTACCCCTCACCGGCCCTCAAAATGGCGACAGCAAGCCGGGCACATCAGAGACATTGTATTTGCCTTCAGGTCTTTCTGTCAGAAATCTCCATAGATTTAGGATACACACCAACTTAGTTAGGTTTAGGGAAATATAATGATGTGGGTTGAAATAAACCCTGAAGGCAAACTTCTCCCTTATGTGCGCGAGCCGGCGGCTCACGGCTAACGTTGCTAACGGCGCTAACAGTGCAAACAATGTCAAAAGTGCTGACAGAGCTATCGGTGTTTACCTGAGGGGGCACCAGAGGGTGGGAGAGCAGTGCAGGGCCTAACTACGCACGGCCGGCCCAGCTCCGTGAGCAAAGCAAGGAGACGCTCTGATAACAACACACACACAGTGAGGCAGGTAGACATGACTCCACCATATCCTCCCACAGCAAGTAGTTGTTCGCTGCTATATTAATGCTCTGAATGTTAAATACAGCTCCTTTAAGGGTTTGACTTCTCGTGGCCGACCTAATTGTTAAAGCTCAACAGATTTAGTTAAAGTATCAGTCTTGAAGATCTCTGTTTCGTCCTCTTCTAAGCAGTAATTACAGGTGTGTTCTTGTATCTCACTTGCCGTCGATCTAGAGATCCAATTGGTTTGTGTTTTCCCCGCTAGTGTTGCCACGCACGCCCAGTTTGTAATACTGACAATGCAAGAGGCTTTCATCAGTGGACCGGAGGCTTAATCACCATCGCATTACCTCATTCAGCGATAGTGATTGAACAGATATGCATCCAAATGAAAATCTTTGAGATTATTCTTTAAAGGCCGTCAGACAGAGGGAGTGCCGGTATAGGGCAGGAGTTTGAGTTTGAGGAGAGGAGAGTGAGAAAGTTAAACAAAAATAGGAATGATGGTCAAAGAGACCTTGGTACCTTGGAGGCAGTGTAAACAAATAAACACATAATCCCTCTTTTCACACACACACAAACACACACGCACAATGCCGATCAAATTCTCCATTTCTCTGTTTGCCCTCTAGAGAGGCCCTTTGAAGAGGGCAGATTCATCTTGTACGCCCTGACCTCCAGCTTCCATGCTCCATTCCCCGTGGAGCTCACACAAGCCACGTCCTCTCACACACACACACACACACACACACACGCATACACTCACATTACAAATGGGAGTAGAGTGTAAACACATAAAGACATAAAATCCACCACCTTACACCATATTTGCAGTGTCTTCGCCGCAGTCTCCCCCCCATATAGGCCTAAGCCCTAATGCTCATTGATCCATGCAGTAATAGTACAGTCGTCCTCACAGCAGCTCAAGATCAGATGTCCTTGTGGGTCTCTATTCACATCACATCCTGGCTTTTTTTTCTTTATTCTCTTAACCAAGTGAGAAAAAGAAAGTCTTAATGGCGTCCATGTGAAGTGTGTTGCTGGTTCGCACATCCACATCGCCTACAGTATTGTATAGACCTGTATCTTATACCAGAACTTAATTTCTAGACTAATCCATTCACACTGAACTTTTTTTTTTTAGCCCAGAATCTGGTGAGCTACAGTGCATTTTGATGCATTATAAATAATAGTAATGCATACAGGACTTTTTTTTCAAACGGAATTTAAATGTGCAAAAGAGAACAGATAATATTATGGAGCAAAAATAAAAGGCTGACAATAGTTAGCTGCTGGGTCACAGTAGTTATACGTAGACAGCTAGCTAATGCACCCCTTGACTTCATAGCATTCACTTTTCCAATAACTCTTGTGGGATCATCTGCGTGCTCGTGTTTGTCGTGGTGCCAGACTTCATTTTTAGCGATATCACAATCTTCCCAGGACCCAGATTAACTTGTTAGCTGGTGAACTGCTACATTTCTGCTGTTTTATAGCCACCAACTGTCTTATCACGGAAATAGATGAAGGTTTTAATGGCATTATATCCCAGAGACGGTGACTTGGACCTGATTTGGACTCTAGCCTCAAAGACTTGAGACTTTACGGTTATTGTTCATTTTGCTGTTTCTGGGAGGGTAAATTAATTAATTTCTCAATGAACTAAATAATAGTTAATTGTGTCATTATCTCGTTTTGTCAGCCGATAGTCGCTTGATGCTCTTATTTGTGGTATTCAAGATGGCCGAGCTTCAAAAGCCACACCCCTCACATTATCATCGGCTTTGGCGTGGATGACTGTGGTTCTGTCTCTGAGAAGCTCAGGTCCCCCCACAGTCAATGAGGACCATTGCAGTCGAGGTGGGGGACTGAACCCTGGACCCTGTTTTTACCAATTCCCTGCCTCTGTAACAGCAAGGCCACTCTCTGCAGCCTTCAGCCTCATGCGTCTCCTTTCTCTTAGTTTGTTTATCATTTTCCCTCCTGTCTTCTTCACTGCCATCGCGCCACTCTCAAAACAGAACCTCTTGAAACAATTTCAAATTTAAATCTGGCTTGACGCTGGAGTTGTGGTGAAAGGGACATAGTAGATAGCAAATGAACATTGATTTTTTTTTTTCCCCTCCTACTGTGCAGCGGGTTTCTGGCTGAGTGAATTTACTCTTACAGTGTTGTCAGAGGGTGGGCTGTTTAATGGGCTGTTATCAATTCATGGGGAGTTTGACTACCGTCTCTTGGCGTGCTCACATGATGGATCGGCTGCCGTTTTTAGTTGTGTTGTAGGAGAAAAGACGTGTGGGTTGGGAGAAAGCACAGGCTGATGGGGAAGGAGAGAGTGTTCAGAAGATGTGTTTGATTGGTTTTAAGATCACAGATTTTTCACATTGATAACACTCTCTCGGATTAATGGGATTTGAACAGTCGGGGTATTTATAGTGCTGCTAGTTGTCAAATGTGATTAATTAAACGGCAGCTCCTCCACACACAGCCTTTGCGAAAAATAGATTTGAAAACAAGCATCACTGCGAGAATGATTCCGTTTGGCTCAATTAATCATATGTGGTTGTAAATTATTAAATATTATCTCAACATTGCACCATGTTCCTCTCTTTGCAGCGCTTCAGAAAGAGCCGCCGCTGAATTGTAAAGGGTAAATAGCAATGGCACAGGGCGCCGCAGTGTGTGGCTCTAAAGCTGGTGGATAATATGGAAGGCCTTGTGGATTGTAAAGTGTGAACTAAAGCTAGAGGTGATAGGGATGAGACACGGCACTGGGGACTTGTTAGACATCTGAAAGGATCACAGCAATGCTAGAGTGGGAAGTTACATGCAGATTGGTCGAACTGTGCGTGTGTGTGCTTTTTACTTAAGTTACATCTCAATTATTTAATTTTTTTCCTGAAGTGTAATTTAAATCAATCCCTTTTTCTCTGAGCTCTGCCACTTCTTTTCTCTCGTATTAACAACCCCTGCAAGTGAAATGTGAATAATTCACATTTTAAAGCTGTCAATTACAGGAACGTAAGTAGCTGTAATAAAACGCCGGGTCTCTGATTGTCTTTGTTTCCATTGGCCAGGGCATCGTTAGCGTTCCATGAATCTATCTTTGTAACGTACGCCATTATCAGCAGTGGCTGTTATCTAAAGGATGTTCCATGCCTGCAAGGCCTGTCATGCCATCTCACAGTTCTAATTAACCTTAACGGCAGAGATATTGGTGAATGGGAAGGAATGAGGATGTCTATTTAATTTGAAATTTAAGTAGCCTCGTGTGAGCATTGGCAATTGTAATGACAAATCTGACACTGGCCAGTTAAGTTGTGTTTAGCTTTGATGAGTTATGTAATATATATATTTAGTGACTGATCAACATGGAAGAGGCCTTTAAACGATGTGATCTGAACTCCACATTGTGACCCAATCCATCTCTCCTGTTATTCTAGGAGACACTGGAGAGTTACACTGTGACCAGAATGATTTCAATGGTGTTTAACAGGAATGTGGTCTGGAAGGAAAAGACAAACTAAGTGTTTACATGAAGAAACAAATAACAAAATCTATATTTTTCCACAATTATATCATTTTGAAAGACTTGAGATGCACTTTTTTTTACTTCACACTAACAAAACAAAATTCTGTTGGTGCTTTCCATCTGTCAGTTCTCGATAAATGCCCAGACAGAATTAAAAAGATGACATCAAACTGTAATAATAATATATTATGCCGCATTTTTACAACAAGATTGTAAGCGAAGCCCTGTGGTGGAAAGCAATTAATCAAATACAACTACACTTTATAACTATAAATGAAAAAATAACTCATAATAAAAAGAAGTGCAGCAGCCAGAAACAAGACTCCAAATGGATACTAATGTTGCTCCGTGTCTGCTGGAGTTGACAGTGCGTGTGTGTGTGTGTGTGTGTGTGTGTGTGTGTGTGTGTGTGTGTGTGTGTGTGTGCGGTACTACTGGCCCCGAACAGATCACCTGAGTAAAAAGAAAACTCCTCGAAGTCCTTGAAATGCATTTCATCAAATGGCAGCCGTGAAATAAGCATCATTATAAGTTGAACCCTACAGCTCATCTAATTTCAGCTCACAGTTTGGGCGAGTGTTGCTCAAGGCCGACTCGATCGCACAGCGCCTCTCTCTCAGCCCGTACCTTAATTTGGCTGAAGGGTCATCATAATCATTGAAATGATGATGCTAATCGCTGCACTGATGAGCCTGCACAACTGTCTGTCTCATCTGCAGTGCTGCTGCTGGGCATTTTCCTCTACACTCGCTGGAGGAGCTACAAAGGGCTGAAGGAGGGCGTTTACCACGTCTCAGCCCACCACGACGGCTGGGAGGACATCCGAGAGAACGTCCTCAACTATGACGAGGAGGGCGGCGGGGAGGAGGACCAGGTACGCTAACACTCTGATACACACACACACACACACACACACACATACATACACATGTGCTCGCATGAAGTTGAAATATTTTAACTGAACAGTTTTGAAGATTATTTTTATTTGGAAATACAGCGGTAGATGCAATGTAGCAGTTTTTTAGGGGATCCAGTGTGTGTGTGTGTGTGTGTGTGTGTGTGTGTGTTCTTGTATTTGCTACATAGTGAGGACCAGTTTGTAATCAACAGAGTGAGGACATTTTGGCCAGTCCTCAATTCTTCAGGCCAGTTTGAGGGTCAAGAGGGTTAGTTTTAAGGTGTAGGTTGGCGTAGAGTTTAGGTTAGGGTACTACTAACATATGCGGACTGTTCACAGAGCCGCTGCTGCAACACAGCGCTTCCATTATAATTGAACTGGCTACACCAGGTGTGTGAGCAGCATGCGCTATGTGGCATGGAGACCAGCTCCACAAACATATAAATAGACCAATTATCTGTTCATATTTTGTTGAATTTTGTTTTATTTAACTGGAGATTTTCCCGGTTGGAAGTCCTGTGTTTGTTTGACCCGTCCACATCCCCTGCCACCCGATCACCATGTGTGGGTTTTCTCAGTTTCTGTAGTACGTTGTCAAAACTCCTGGAGCATTTTCTCTGAGCGGTCTCATGCATTGTACAATCGACACAAACACTGTGAGAAAGCAGAAGTTTCACGGTGCTCTGCTGGGTCCAAAAACTGTCGAAACAACAATCAGACACAATCCCAGAATGAAAAGGTCACTACTGTCTCGTTTTGCCTGTGACTCACACAACCCGACATTGTATGTGAGCTGCAGCTGTAGCTAGTAATAACATATATCTGTTACGTTTTCAATGTAGCCTGGCCTTAAGGGTTAGGGGTTAGGCATTTAGATGTGATGGATAAGGGGGCAAGGTAATGCATTATGTAAACGACGGTCCTCACAAAGTACAGGTGTGTGTGTGTGTGTGTGTGTGTGTGTGTGTGTGTGTGTGTGTGCTAACAATTTTAATTAGGCCCACGCAAAATGCTTATCTTGTCTCTCCAACAGCCACAAGCACCCAACAATACTTAAAAGCTTGCATAATATCACAACTTTGATTGAAACAAATAAATGTGGCACACACCCACACACATGCACACTTGAATGGCTTGAATACACAGATTGTTGACACACACCCAAAAACCCTCAAGGTCTTGTCTTCCGTAATGTAAATCACCTGCAGCCAAACACACACACACACACACACACAGTCCTGTTCCCCTACAGCATAGCAGATGCTGCCGTTGATTCTCAAGAGTCTTGTTTGAAAGCTCTCTGGATGAATAAAATCAACACTTTCGATCCATCACATAATCAGATTTACAAAGCGACCCACATCTCCTCCATGTATCATTTCTTTTCTCCTCTTCCTCTTCCTCCTCCTACATCTCTCACTGTTTTTGTTCCATCTCTGCTGCCGTGGTTACTGTTTTGGTTCAATCCATTAGTACTAAAGTGATTGTCTGTTACGGTATATACAAACACAAAGGCTGCTCCTAAGAGATGGATAGAAATAGAGACTGAATCACCGACACTCACCAATTTATTCTTTCCTCAAATCTTTTTGGTCTCTTACACACACAGAAACTACACTTCTACTACATCTCTGAGACTGTAAATGGAGATAGATTGGAAACTTAAATAGGTGGAACATTCACACTAAATGTAATGGGGGAAGCTGATTGTTTTTCTGCTCTTTTTTTCAATTTTTTCATCTCTCTCTCTCGCTGTCACATTTCATTTTTTTCTGCCTCATCTTTCTCTCTCGAGACGTTCCCCCTTTCACTCGTTCCTGTGTTTGCTCATTCTTCTGTGCTAACTGTGACTCTTCCTGGTCTTTTGCGCGTGCGTGTGTGCGTGTGTGTGTGTGTGTGTGTGTGTGTGTGTGTGTGTGTTTGTGTGTGTGTGTGTCCAGAATGCCTATGACATGGCGGAGCTGCAGAAGTCTCTCCAGCCGAGCCCGGCCCAGTCGGTCCAGTACTGCCGCTCCAGAGCCCTGCACCACCCTCCCCCACACCTCCACCATCACCACCACCACCTCCTCCACCAGGCGCCACCAGCCCCGCCCGCGGCTCAGCCGCTAGACCCCCTTAGCCGGACATCCAGCTCCACCACGCTGCCCCCCTCGGCAGCCTCCACCTCCTCCACCGCCACCACCACCAGCCTCCGCAGGGATGTGCCCCCCACCAGGCTGCCGGCCCAGGGCCAGGCCCGCCCCTCCCAGCTGGCGCGGCGCTCCCTGTCCTTCTCCAGCCAGGACCTTGCGCGCTACCTGTGCGAGATCATCCGCGACGCCGACCAGCACCCGGACACGGGGCCCTTCGACTCCCTGCAGGTGTTTTCCACCGAGGGAGGGGGGTCGCCCGCCGGCTCCCTCAGCTCCTTCAGCTCAGCGGGGCTGGACGGAGGGAGTTGCGGGGATGGGGTAGGTGGGGGGGAGGGGAGCAGGGAGGAGACGCTCGGGGAGTGGGGGCCCCGCTTTGAGAAGCTGCGGGCGCTGTACGAGCAGGCCGAGGCCAGCGACCTCTGAGCTCAGACGCGCGCCGAACTGACCGGACCCTGGTAGCGGGCCGCCCCTGAGACAATCAATTAGCAGACGCTGAGCGACGGCAGAGAACGGCGAGAGAGAGACACAGAGATCGCTCCACACCCGTCACCCGCTGAAAAGCGACACGGAACATTGTGTCCTGGTTGATGAGCGCCGTCAATCAACGCGGCGGCCCAGCAGACGGATGAAAGTGTCCCCCGTGAAAAGAGCGCGTCGCTCTGCGCTCTCTTCCACCCTGGATGATAATTTTGCAGGAGCAGACATTATCAAACCTGCCAGTCAGGTTCAAGGCTTCGGAACGTCACCCCCTAGCCGAGCTACTCCCCATGATTGACCTCAGCTTCACTGTCACAAAAAATGTGTTCTAGTGGCAGCGACTAAAACCCACCTATCCCGCCTCCACTTGCTAGTGTCAGCCGAAGGCCTCAAACAGTGCAATGAAAATGTTTTGGCCAGGTTGCTCTTATGTTCTTTTTATACCTGAGCAGATCGACGCCACAGCAAATGTTTTTGAGCACCTTGCTGCCGGATTAAATCGTAAATAAAAGGACTCTCGCACATCTTCCACTCTGCGCTGTCCCATGGTTACGACAGTGAAGATGAGTGGGATCATACTGAGTAGCCCGTATAACACGGAGGTTAGATGTTCAGTATATAGTGGACACGTTGTGTTCTCGCTGCCTGGCTGTACACAGCTTCTGTCAATGTTTGTATGGGGGGTTGGGGGGGGTGGGGTGCTACGACCAGTACTGGGTTGCAGGGTGAGATGATAATGTGTTTTTTTCTTCCGGTAACGTGTCCTTCACTGGGTTGAGTAATTCTGTATTGGTTGGGTGTTTCAAGTTTCAATGCTCCGTGGGTTGTAAGACATCCAGCTTCTTTTCTACTTGCTACTGCGCCCTCGTCTCCATGTGATTTCCTATTCTCATTTGCGCTCCTCCGCCGAGCGTTCCTCCTCACCCCGAGGGCGCACCGAAAAAAAAAGAGGGGAAAAAAAAGAAAAATTCAAACGGCTTTGCAACAAAGAAATGGGAGCGGACGTGCTCTGTAGCTCTGTTGCTTTGCGTATGGCTCCTCCTCAGGCATACCAAATGCTGCGAGAGACTATTTTAACAGACGGCAGCACAGTAGAATACAAACTATGTCAACTGGCGTTCCAAGGTGACAGCTCAATCAATACAAATGGAAGGAGGAGGTTGGGTGATGGTTATTCATATATATTACTCCGAGCTGTGACTCCTGTGCTGTTCGCAATCCACGCGCACATTTATCCATCGTCTCTCGCTTAATTACCACGCACTCTTTGATTGTAAAAAAACAACAACAAAAAAAACACAAACCGAAAAACTGCAGGGAAATAAGAAGTCCGCAAGTTCTTATCCAAGCTGTGATTTGTCAGCGCATTGGCGAGTGCTCCTCTTGTTTGGCTTCTTTTTCACATCAGGTTGATGGATCTGCCCCTCCTCCCCGCCCCAACCTAACCCACACCCCCCGCACTTTTGACTCAAGAACAACAGAAAGAAAAAAAAAAGACTTCCTGTTGAACAATTTGTGTGAAAAGAAACGAAAAGGCAAAAAAAACCAATAATAAAGCATCGGAGTGGAGCGGCGAGTCCCCCGCTCTTTTCACCTCTGATAAGAGAGATGATTACAGGGTGGAGGGTTGAATCGGAGAGGGACCATCCATACCAATGCCTGGCTCTGTGATGACATGTGACGCCAGTGCACTGTGGAGCTCAGTGGCTCCAACGGCAGCTGCACAGATATGGGGGAGATGCTGGGAGCAATGTGTTTGTTTTTTTCTCCCCCAGAAAACGGTTTGTCGCATAGATAACAAGTCATGTGTCCAACCTCATCCCTGCAATCCTCCAGAAAAGCCAACCCCGGCTTCTTCAGGCGCCGTATTCAGCAGGAAGTAGCAACGGCGCTCTCAACATCGCGCTCTTTTTCTTCTTTCTTTTTTTTCTTCTTCTCCGCGCTGGCAGAGAGTAGCTAAAGGGTAGGAGTGTGTGAACACATGTCAGGCCACTAATCCTAATAGGAGCTGATGGCTCGCTGTCATACTGGGAGAAATAAAATAAAAACACAAAGGATTGCGGGGTACTTAGAAAAAACTAAAAATAGTCGACAGGGGGACTCAATTCCCAGATTGCGGCTTTCCAGAAAACACACTATTTTCTTAAACAGCCGAAGCAACAATGCAGCTTTTACAAATCAGAGACTTTGCGATGGGGTGAGGGTGCAGCACGCTGTGGGACGGCCGGGGATGCTTGGTTTTGTTCCCCTCCCCCCCCTTTCTTATTCCCCTGTAGAAAAGGGTCAGAGTCTGAGCCACGCAGAGTGGTGAAGGATGAAGGGCCTTCATCCACACTTCTCCTCTCTGCAGTGGGGGGAGCAGCGACCTCGCCTCCCACCACCATTCATTTGTACCATAAAACAGCTTCTTCAATGTTGTGTTCTGGGTGCAGACATATTGTGAACACAGTTAATGTTTTTACATCATTTGTAAATACAAAGATAGATTAATATCAATGATTGCTTCTTTTTTTTTTTTTTTTGGTCAAGAAAGCACCACATAGATTTAACAATGTGCAGCTACTGAGAAAAAAAAGTATATATATAGAATATATATATAACGGAACATATTTTATCATCATGAAGGTGATGAGCTGTTGGACAGTTATGTACGTGTTTTGTATTTGCTTTGATTTCTTTTTTTTTCTCAATAAATTAATTTGTTTGCACCAGTGACTGCGCACATCTGCATTGTTTAGGTTTTTAGATCAATTTCCATTAAAGGTTATTGTTGGAAAAAGAAAACCGTGTATTTTGAACAAACACTGCCATTGATCATTGACATGGCACTGGGATTGGAGAAGATTTCCATCCAAACAAGTACGCGTTCAGTGATAGTGTGTTTGGCGTGAGAACAATTTGAGACTAAACATCTCCTGGCTTGTATCATTTATACTTCATCAAATATTTCTGTAGAAAATACAGCTGTACAACAAGTGAGTCCTAGAAAAAGAAATAGTAGAGCAAAACGCAGCAAATGATGAAAGGCACTGAAATACACAATGAAATATTCCTCTTTCAAATAAACACAGATGTAGCCAAATAATAATAATAATAATACATTTATTTATATAGCACCTTTAAAAACAGGGTTTACAAAGTGCTCTACATAGAAGCAGGGTAAAAACATAACATCAATACAAGTAAACATTTCAGAAAATACATGAGGCAAAGGAGACAATGCCATAATGAACACAATAGAGGAATAGAAAATTACAAATACAAAATAAAGCAGAACAGACAAACTAAAATAGGGGAACCAAAGAACTGCATAAAAGGACAACATCTTGGAGGTAATAAAAGGTGTACCAGTCCGGTTTTGGGGAGTGGAGTCAGCAGGAAGAGTAGAGGGTGCTGGGGGAGCTGTTCCTAATTTCGTGCCACCATCTCGCTCTTGGAGACTGTTGTTGTGATGACGAGCTGCAGCGATGCGCTCGGCCGACCAGAGGGAAGGGATGGAAAGCGTGGAGCGATCAGGCCAGGAGCAAACGAACCCTCCGCGGGAGGCTCCGTGGAGGGCGCCCCCGATGGCCGAGACGAACGGAAATGAAAATGAAACTGCACTCGTAATCGTACTTGAGCTGGAGATGCTGTTCAGGGTCACAGCCATTGTGTAGCCTTTAAGGTGCATTATCCCTTCTTACATATACAGTCTGGTTTATCTCCGCATGCACTCAACAGTGACCTACGATGTCGTAACATCCTCTATTGAAAGGTCAATTCAATCACTTCTGAAGTACCAGTGCGTACCAAAGTGTTATTTATCCAGAACTAGTTCAAATATACTTAAATTGCACTGGCTCAGAGGGATCTGTCTGATGAGAAGCTTCCAGAGACTGTCAGATGGTTATCATATTGATAAGCACCAATAGACTCCTAAAGGAAACCACGTGACTCACCGGAAACCTTTCCTTTCCTTCTCTGGCTTTAGCTAATGGCCAACAAGAACAACAAATGGAGCTCTAGCGCAAGTTCAGACAGGAAGACCATACCCCTCAGCCCGCCATCTATTCCTCACATTCCTGCCAATCATTCTTCACGCATGCTCACTCATTGTTTACTTGCTGTCATTGTTCTGCGCCGTCAATCATGACGCCAGCTGCGCAGATCAGCTGATCCCCTCTATCCAATAAGCACACGGAAACAATGCCACGGTTAGCCAATCATCTTGGTGCTGTCTCGTTTAAATATGACTGTCTTTCTACCTTCAGTTCTTTCATGCTGCTGTTACGCACGATACACGCCGCTGCTATCCGTGTTCTCCATCAGCCAGCGTCTGCGCGTTCATAACGAACCGGCAAACGTCCATTTCCTTTTTCCAGCCTCGTTCCGGAGCCAGCGACGTCCAGTCACCAGCAGAGGAGAAAGCACCTCCTCCCAATCGTTCCCCGCGGGGATTCTCACCGGGTACTCCGGGTCACTCCGCGCCGGTAACAAACCAAACGGCACCATGCAGCATCCGGCTAAACTCCAGCAACCATCCATGCACGCACTAGGGCGGATATCCTCAAACTCCTGCCGCAACAGTGTTTCCCGCGGCCGGATTCGTGCCAGCGGCCCCGCGCGCTCCGCATGCCTTTCAATTCAAGCGTTCATCACCGAAGGCAAATGCATTAATCAGAACGTCGCACCCGGATCTTCTCCTCGATCATATAAATATGGTCAGACCGCGGTCAGTAGTCTTAGTTCGACGAGTGAAATATTACCGTAAATCCCATAATTGTGGCGAGCCCCAAATCTCTCTACTATAAAGGCATCTACAAGGCTGGTCCCGGATCAGGATTACTAGTCACACAGCTGGATCACTTTAATCCCTCTGGTCGCCAAGTAAAAAAAAAAAAAAAAGGCACTCATTTACCCGGCTGGCTTTCTCGAGAAACGTTAATTCCTGCTCGTGTCGTTCTGAGTTCATACTCACGGTCGGACGCACTCACGGTATGTCGCTTGGATAAAAGTGTCACCTTGATGATATGTAACCTAAGTATTCAACATCCAGAGTTTTGCACTGTAAAATTATTATTTTTTAAATAAAGCACTGGCAAGGAACCTCTAATGCTGCATCCTCTTCCTATCGTTTTGTTAACAAACGTTCAATGACGGAGATCGGGATGACGGAGATCGGGATGACGAAGGTACGGTGTAGAGGAGAGAAGAAGAAAGAGGAGAAACAAGAAAGATGGGAAGCAGGAAAGAGAAGAAGGAAAAAATAAACTAAAAAGCGAGAAGACTAAAAGAAAAAGGCGCCTCCTACTCTCGCCTCGGCCATCATCGGCGCTAAAGATCCCTAGAAATCCTAAACTGCCACTAAGCAATGACATAACTGGTGGTTGAGGGCCTACACTCCCCTCCCAGCTGCACCTAATGCACATCATGTCCAGGCCATCGTGGACCTAACGAGTCCGTAGGATCATTACAGCCTCGATCTCCAATGCATGGACGCGTGAGCAGGTTGTTTCCACGTATGGTTTTCATTCACGTTATACACCGGCATCCAAGTGAACTCAGAAGCAATTCAGAGGACAGCGTCAGCCAAATTGGTCATCCCAAGAAGGACACACAGCCCATTAGCCATTGCTAGCCGCATCATGATTCCAGCAGGGCACGCAGCCTATTAGCCACGGCTCGCCATATCATTCATCCAAGTAGGGCATGCAGCCTATTAGCCACGGCTCGCCATATCGTTGATCCAAGTAGGCATGCAGCCTATTAGCCACGGCTCGCCATATCACGCAGCCCATTAGACATGGCTGGCTACATCGCGCATCCACACAGGGCACACAGCCTATTAGCCATTGCTGGCTACATCACGCAGGGCACGCAGCCCATTAGCCATTGCTGGCTACATCTAGCCATTGCTGGCTGCATCCAAGCAGGGCACGCAGCCCTTTAGCCATTGCTGGCTACATCTAGCCATTGCTGGCTACATCACTCATCCAAAGCAGGGCACGCAGCCCATTAGCCATTGCTGGCTACATCACGCAGCTCATTAACTCCCACGTTAAGCAAATCTCAAGGACTGCAAATCTCAAGGACTGCATTTTTTCATCTACGTAACATTTCAAAAATCAGGCACATCTTGTCCCAAAAAGATGCAGAAAAGCTGGTTCACGCGTTGTTAGTTAAACTAGATTACTGCAACTCCTTATTATTAGGCTGCTCTAATAAGTCTCTTAAATCCCTCCAGTTGATCCAGAATACTGCAGCTCGTGTACTCACAAAAACTAAGAAAAGAGATCACATGACTCCTGTATTAGCTGCTCTGCACTGGCTCCCTGTAAAATCAAAAATCACATTTAAAATTCTTCTCCTCACCTACAAAGCCTTGATTGGTGATGCACCATCATATCTTAAGGAGCTGGTAGTACCATATTGCCCCACTAGAGAGCTGCGCTCACTAAATGCAGGGCTACTTGTGGTTCCTAGAGTCCTAAAAAGTAGGATGGGAGCAAGAACTTTCATTTATCAAGCTCCTCTTTTATGGAACCAGCTTCCACTTTCAGTCCGGGAGGCAGACACAGTCACCTCATTTAAGAATAGACTTAAGACTTTCCTCTTTAATAGTGCTTATAGTTAGGGCTGAATCAGGTTTGCCCTGGTCGAGCCCCTTGATATGCTGCTATAGGCTTATAGGCTGCTGGGGGATGATTTAGGATACAATGAGCACCTATCTCCTCTTCTCTCTCTCCTTATGGATGAATTTACATCTCTCCATTGCACCTTATTAACTCTGCTTCCTCCCCGGAGTCGTTGTGACTTCACGTCTCATAGGGTCCATTGGACCTGGAGGTGTCTGATGCCTGGTGAGCCGGCCTCCCGTGTTGGCCCTGCTGATGCCCCGCCCCCCCTCCTCTCTACCTCCTTCTGTTTCATGGATTGGAGTTCCATTCATACATTGTCATATTCATGTAATGTGTTTATGTAACTTTGTAATGCTGTTCATTCTTACACATCTATTGCTTCTGTCCATCCGGGGAGAGGGATCCTCCTCTGTTGCTCTCCTGAAGGTTTCTTCCCTTTTTTCCCTGTCAAAGGTTATTTTTGGGGAGTTTTTCCTGATCCGATGTGAGGTCCTGGGACAGGGATATCGTATGTGTACAGATTGTAAAGCCCTCTGAGGCAAATTTGTAATTTGTGATATTGGGCTATACAAAATAAACTGAATTGAATTGAATTGAATTGAATATACAGCCGGGAGGAAGTGACTCATGCGAGCAAGGGAGCCGAACGAGCGAAGAGGATCGAGCGCAGGGAGATGTCGACGCAGGAGATACGAATGCCAATCTGAATGGCAGCTCATGCTACACCGCGTACTGGGGACTCTACGAGAGCTATACCGAGAGCACGACTCTCAGTATAACCCCCACACCCAAATGCCTGCAACTACCAGGATGCCTGCCGTAAACTTGTAATCCAAGTTTCCGGTCTAGTATCGAGTATCTCTTTCAAGCGCTATACAAATCTATCATCGGGTACCTTCTAGCAATTGCATACATCGCAGCATTGGGCATTCGTCACAGCACCACTGAGTGATTCGTTAAGGGTAATCGCAGTTAACGCAGCAGCAGCATCCCGGGGGAATATTTCATCGTTCCATACAGAATTCCCTCTTGACCTTCCTCATACATAGCATGGATTGATTCTTCAGGCTCGACCCATTCCCTCTAGCATGCCTTAAATCCCTCGTCAGTCATGTTTTAACTAGAGTTTTGCTACTACTACTGCATGTTACCATATCTGCTGTTATCGCATCTAAAGTCTCAATATCACGTTTGCCCACATCTCAATGCATGCATATACTGGTGGTGGTGCGCCGGCCAATTGGCCAACCGGCGCTCTCTGGCTGCTCTTATCCGTCATTTCCAGTCAGATGACTCATAAGATTCAATCATTTAATTCAACTAATCACGTATTCAGCTAATCATTCACATCCAGGTATTCTACTACCATATGGGAATCTCTAAAATGTCTTGCGGTCATTCCAGGACACTAGCCACGAAGTCCCACCTCAACTTACTGCTATTTAGCCAATCAGCCTATCAGCCAATGCCGGCCAAGCCACACATTGCAAGCAGGACATTTGTCTCCAAGCCATTGCTGGCCAAGAAAAATAAATAAATAAAATCATGCTCTGGCCAGTGCGGCCTAGTCATCGTAGTGCTTCATTCATGTTTAACTCATTCATGGTATATCACAGATTCTAATCGCCTAACCTCAAAGTTCTGTCATGCTCATTGTTATGCCTCATCTCTTAGCAGCTCATGCCATCATCGATCATTCGCTACCAGCTCATTGCCGATCGGTAAGTAAACATTCTTTTGGGGGAGATTTTAAGCTGTGGTCTACTTCCTTTTGGGGATCTATCTCGTTGCTGATCGGGGCAGTCGGCCCTCAATTGCAAATCTCCCCGCAGAGTCCAAGCGCCAAAGACTCCGAGACTTCATCATTTCATATCATCTGTTAACAATAAACATGCATCATTTCTTTATCTAACTGGTCTCTCCCTGATTGAACTCCTTTCGACACTGATAAATAATCACAGGATGTATTGGTTTTACGAAGTCTCTAAAAGACGGCGAAACTTTCCACGCTGAATTGCAAAGCGTTTTCCGAAAGGGACGCCATCTTGGAGAGCGATGAGGTGACGGAGTGGACTCGGGTTAAGGTGAGTTTCTAGACGCAGGTATAAAATGTGTCGCCCAGCTGTATGAGGGCCTGTAGTACATGATGCATTGTTTGGTTCACACTTTGGTTCCCACAGAGCAGCTTACACCACTGTAAGGAACTGTCAGAGTTATTAGTAATGAATGTCTTCCGAGGGAAAAAATATATATTATTGCTATTTAAGGGAAACTTTTAGCATTTTGTAATTAAAGTGTGATATTTGAATTGGGACACAATACAAGCAGTACATCTTGTCAATTCTACTTTATCTATTGAAACTGTAGCGGGTGAAGTGCAGGCTTTTGACTGGGGTACCAGAAATGTTATTTCATATCCTTATTTAAACGGTAAACATTGATCCAAAGTCATTAGCGACAAATGGATTGGCAAAGTCGTAAAAACATTGGACTTGCAGAATGAAGCACCGGTGAGATATGATGTAAAAGTACATTCACTTTGGAATCCAGTGATACACTTTAGAGCACCTTGCAGTTAAATGGATCATTTGTACGATGCTACTGGTTGTTGCTTGTTTTCCTTGCTGTGTGATATAATCTCTCCTGAATATGATTTGGGAAGGTAATTAAACTGCTTGTGTAACATGTTCAGCAGCAGCGGTTTTATTATTCATGGTGCAATTTTCAGCTCACGATATACTTCTGTCATATCTGTCACAGCCTCACATTACCAACTGCTTAAATTTACTGTAACTGCGCGCTAACTACGTGTGCTTGAGCAGAATCATCTCATTTTAGGAGTAGTAAATATGCTGGTAAGGGCATGTTGGTTCACTCAGCGATTTTAAGATTTGTGGATATTGATTGTTTCTACAGTGCCTAATTAACCCCTGTTTGGTCTGTAACCCATTTCATTATGGCATTGTGATAACTGTAATAATAAAAAAACATATTACATGGCAACATGGCATGTTAATAGACCTAAAGTAAATTAAGTGAAGCTATGCATATTGAAGAGTGAACCAATGCCAAATACCAAAATACAATCTAATAAAAACTTTCGGAACAAAGTCACATAGCCCCTGGTGGATCAACTTATTTTTTATTAATTGAACAGATTAATGGCTAATCGGTTGAATTATCGTGCGTGCGTGTGTGTGTGTGTGTGTGTGTGGCCACCAACCATTATGGTAAAATAGAACCGACTTCACGAACAACTGAATACATTCACACAGAAGGAGACGTGGGTGAAGAAAGAAACTCTGCATATTAATGCTGTGAATATTTAATATTACTTCTTTAATATGACCTATTACTTTTTTATATACCTAATGGCTTTTATAAATGTTTGCAACACAGTATAGTATGAGTTATGCATTTCTTCAACATTAAGCCTGTTAATTACTTTATTAACTTTGAACTTTGCAACATACTGTACTATGTACTACAAAAGTCATTAAAAGATACCCCCCACACTGGTATTGTACGATGACAGGGTGCTTAACTTCTTCCGAGTCGAGAATAGATTGTTTCAAGAGTTTTCTGACTTTTTTTCTGGACGTACTATACTTTGCTTTTTTTTTTTTGAAAATATTTTTGCTGTACTGAGGTTTTACTCTGTGAGTTCGTCCAGCATCGGCCATCCAGCTTCAAGAAAGCTTCAAGTAGAAGCGTTTCAAGTAACACTGTTTCAATAGCGGCGTTTCAAGAAGCTCAAGCTCAGTGGGCCACTAAGGACCAGTCAGTGACGCCACAACCGTACAAGGTTGTGTAAGACAAATGAGCTCCTTAAATGGGCTCATCAGCAGGGCCATGGCAGGAGGCAGGAGGCAGGGCCACAGAGGCAGGAGGCCGGCCCACCAGGCATGAGGCATCGCGAAAGAGGCCAGACCAATGAGGTCAGCCTTTGAGGCAGGAGGCACAAAGGAGGCAGGGCCATTGGGAAGGAGGCCAGGTCTAGGCCAGAGGCTGGATGCAGGAAGCAGGGGCAAGGACCCAGGACCAGCTTCAGACACAGCCAGGTCCAATGGACCCTATTAGACGTAAAGTCACTAAACAACTGACAGCATCTCGAATCACAACTCAATAACACATTTCGCAATGGAGTTTCACGATCAATCGCTACCATCTGTGACGTAAGACGGCGAAAGAGAAGATTGTTGTTCACCACATATAAACAAAGGGTTATGATAAGACAACTGCTTATTTTGCTCCGCTCTTTGCTCTTGTTGAGGCTCAGTGGATTGCTTGATTTGATTGATTACTACATCCTGCTCTATGATATTTGTACGATTGCCTCCGTGGAAGTGCGTCCCAGTAACCCAATAACATGTACTTACAATCAAAGAGAGCACTGTTTTTATAGTTCATGTGAAAGAAATGAACGCATTTGGTACACACGTCAGTCCATCTTCCATCTTCACACTCAATGTAGCCTGCGACAGTTGTAGAGGAAAAGCAATAATATATATATAGATATATATTTTATGATATATATATAATATATATTATATATACAGTATATATATTATATATGTACAGTATATGCATGTTTCTGTATGAATGTCTTCACATGTAATCTTGCGCAGTCATCACACAGTGATATAATGTGAATTAACTTTCACACATGATATCCAGGGAAATAACATCAAATTGCACATATAACGGGCAGTTTCTCACCTAGAGATTAGTATATTTTACAGAAATACAGACCTTGCATTCTGAATTGCTGTAAGGTAACACTTGGAAGTTTAAGGTTGCATCCCAAGAAACGTAAGAAAAATACCTTCACCTCTTTGTCATTCTTTTTGCACATAAGTGCACATTAGTGGCTTTCTAATCTTTAGAAAATATGTTTCATAGGGTTTTGTTAACATTAGAAAACTGCCTACTGGCATTTATAACAAGTCCACATTCTCGGGCCGACCAGTTTCGAGATGAAAAAGGCACAAAGTGTGCAACGCTGCTCTGAGTGACAGAATCACCGCTGACAGATGATACACAGGGCGTTACCGCGGGGAGGAGAATTCAGCCATGGTGGGCCAACATGACCGGCTGATAAGAGGCACGTCGACCTGCAGACGTCCTTCACAGGTCACGTCTACCTGGGAGGTCGTATTCAAAGCGCGTCCAGACTCGCTCCACACAGGTTTACGAGCTCAGGGATCCATCGTCGCCATCATCGTCGAAGAAGAAGACTCCGATTGTTCGTTTTCTGTCTCTTTAGGCACATGTAATAGGGACAGGAAGTCCAAGGAGAGATGCGGTGGGGTGACTGTGGGTCAGTGGTTAGCAGGTCTGTCTTTCAATCAGGGGGTTGGTGGTTCAATCCCTGCCCTAGTCGATGTGTCCATTGAGCAAGACACTTAACCCTGCGTTGTTCCCTGTAGCTGTGTATGAATGTAACATGATTGTAAGTCGCTTTGGATAAAAGCGTCAACTAAATGACATGTAATGTAATGAGATCATGAGCCATGTGATACAGTCTCAAAGTAAAACAGGGTCAGAATAGACCGTGTTGTTTGGAGATACAGGGCGGTCATGAAGTAGATAGGTCATGAAGTGCAGCCTGCGAGGAAGGCAGTGCATGTTTTTACATTTACCATGTGGTGATTTAATGTGACAGCGATTCAATTCAATTCAATTCAATTCAGTTTATTTTGTATAGCCCAATATCACAAATTACAAATTTGCCTCAGAGGGCTTTACAATCTGTACACATACGACATCCCTGACCTTTGACCTCACATCGGATCAGGAAAAACTCCCCAAAAATAACTTTTGACAGGGAAAAAAGGGAAGAAACCTTCAGGAGAGCAACGGATCCCTCTCCCCGGATGGACAGAAGCAATAGATGTGTAAGAATGAACAGCATTACAAAGTTACATAAACACATTACATGAATATGACAATGTATGAATGGAACTCCAATCCATGAAACAGAAGGAGGTAGAGAGGAGGGGGGGCGGGGCGCATCAGCAGGGCCAACGCGGGAGGCCGGCTCACCAGGCATCAGACACCTCCAGGTCCAATGGACCCTATGAGACGTGAAGTCACAACGACTCCGGGGAGGAAGCAGAGTTAATAAGGTGCAATGGAGAGATGTAAATTCATCCATAAGGAGAGAGAGAAGAGGAGATAGGTGCTCAGTGTATCCTAGCACATCCCCCAGCAGCCTATAAGCCTATAGCAGCATATCAAGGGGCTCGACCAGGGCAAACCTGATTCAGCCCTAACTATAAGCACTATCAAACAGGAAAGTCTTAAGTCTATTCTTGAATGAGGTGACTGTGTCTGCCTCCCGGACTGAAAGTGGAAGCTGGTTCCATAAAAGAGGAGCTTGATAACTGAAGGCTCTTGCTCCCATCCTACTTTTTAGGACTCTAGGAACCACAAGTAGCCCCGCATTTAGTGAGCGCAGCTCTCTAGTGGGGCAATATGGTACTACAAGCTCCTTAAGATATGATGGTGCATCACCAATCAAGGCTTTGTGGGTGAGGAGAAGAATTGTAAATGTGATTCTTGATTTTACAGGGAGCCAGTGCAGAGCAGCTCATACAGGAGTCATGTGATCTCTTTTCTTAGTTTTTGTGAGTACACGAGCTGCAGCATTCTGGATCAACTGGAGGGATTTAAAAGACTTATTAGAGCAGCCTGATAATAATCTGTGCTGACAGGAGATGAGGATGCTTGTAGCCTGAGCAGCCAGATGGTTTGTTTACGGAACCATCACCAGCCGTCACTGGAATCCGTTTGGAGAAAAGAGCAGGTACTAGGCAGCTGATTTGAGGGAAGAGTTGGGAGGAGAACAAACACATCTTTTCCCATCGAGGAAAGGCCTTCCGTGTTGTTCTGTTCGTCTCCAGTTCTGATAGAACTGGAGCTGCTGCAGCATCTTCACCAACCTCTTTAGGAGCCGCCATTGTTGTTCAGAGCGAACACATCAGGATCCTACATGATGATCCTCTGTATAGAATAGAGTGTGAGAACATTTAAAGAACATCAATTATTTTTAGATTTCTTTAGGGAATCAAAACATATGTTTTATGTAAAAGGAATGTTATGTTTTATTTTGAAGGACACACGTGTGAATCTGACCCTTAGTAAGATTTAAGGTCAATGAAGTATCTCTATTCCTTTCCTTCTCTCTTTACTGAACTATTCCTTTCCTTCTCTCTTTACTGAACTATTCCTTTCTTTCCCTCTTTACTGAACTGTTCCTTTCCTTCTCTCTTTACTGAACTGTTCCTTTCCTTCTCTCTTTACTGAACTGTTCCTTTCCTTCTCTCTTTACTGAACTGTTCCTTTCCTTCTCTCTTTACTGAACTGTTCCTTTCATTCTCTCTTTACTGAACTGTTCCTTTCCTTCTCCCTTTACTGAACTGTTCCTTTCATTCTCTCTTTACTGAACTGTTCCTTTCCTTCTCTCTTTACTGAACTATTCCTTTCCTTCTCTCTTTACTGAACTGTTCCTTTCCTTCCCTCTTTACTGAACTGTTCCTTTCATTCTCTCTTTACTGAACTGTTCCTTTCCTTCTCTCTTTACTGAACTATTCCTTTCCTTCTCTCTTTACTGAACTGTTCCTTTCCTTCTCTCTTTACTGAACTATTCCTTTCCTTCTCTCTTTACTGAACTGTTCCTTTCCTTCTCCCTTTACTGAACTGTTCCTTTCTTTCCCTCTTTACTGAACTGTTCCTTTCCTTCTCTCTTTACTGAACTGTTCCTTTCCTTCTCTCTTTACTGAACTGTTCCTTTCCTTCTCCCTTTACTGAACTGTTCCTTTCCTTCTCTCTTTACTGAACTGTTCCTTTCCTTCTCCCTTTACTGAACTGTTCCTTTCCTTCTCCCTTTACTGAACTGTTCCTTTCTTTCTCTCTTTACTGAACTGTTCATTTCATTCTCTCTTTACTGAACTGTTCCTTTCATTCTCTCTTTACTGAACTATTCCTTTCATTCTCTCTTTATTGAACTATTCCCTTCATTCTCTCTTTACTGAACTGTTCTTTTCCCTGAGCAGAAACATGACTTCAAGTGGCAGCATCTGTCTTAGCAACACGTTATAGTTCAAATGAAGCAACAAGCTGAATTCTGCATGCGCACAAAAGTTAATTTCTTTCTTCATCCCCCTTTTTTCATTAAGAAAACTATGGGCAGACAGCGTCGCCCCCAATGAACTACTAATCCCAATATGTATGGAAATTAACAATGCCGCCACAAAAGATATTACATTAGTACACCCTTATTAGGCAACCATAATGGAATTACTTCACTCTCAAATAAAGCAATCAGACATCTCCTTAAATTAAACATCTGATATGAAGGCAGGAGGGGAAGGGGTGTGCGGGGGGGCACCGGTGCTGCTCCGCACTGATCCGATTGGTATGCATTACAATGAGGCCACCGCCTTTCATGAACAAGCCACACAACAACAACAACAACAACTGTCGTTGTGCAGAGGTGTTCGTGCATCTGCGAGGTGTGCAGATTATCAAAGACAGAGGTCCTCATTAACAAGTCTACAAATATAGGCAGATGGGGATGCGGGAAAGAGTGTGGGTGTGTCGCAACCCACATCAGGGCTAATTGTCGCAGGCAACACCGATGGGCCGCCCCGTAATTACCTTCTCCGATGGCCTCCTCTCCTCCGCTTCCTCCTTCGGTTGCAAAGGAGGAGGAAGAACAAGGAGGAAGAGGCTCGGATCATTGTGAATCTGTGCTTTGATAGGCTGCCGTTTAAACATGAGCCCCTCTCTCTTTTTGTTGTTGTATTCTTACCACAAAGCCTCGGTTTGATATGCAAGTGTTGTTGCCCCCCCCCATCCGCCGGCTCCTCTCTCTCACAAACTATTTTGGATTGCGGCGGAGAATCGGCGTCGTCGTCAGCCTGCTGCAATTTCCTCGACGCTTAGATTATTCATGTGTGTGTGTGTGTGAGAAAGAGAACAGGAGAGAGAGGGAGTGAAAAAGTTGAGGCTGCATCTGATGAGAATCATAGAGCGGGACGCACCCAAAACAACAACAACAACAACAATAGCACAAATATCACTCGGTACCAGCGTTGACCTCAGTTTTACAGCTAAAACACATTTAGGTTTCTGTTCGGGGTAATTGATGACATCTATCACTGAGGAGACAACATGCTGACAGAGTCCATGACGACTCAAACTCAGCTGTGCCCCCCCCCCCCCCATGTCTTTATAAACTTAGCTGGAAATATACCTCTACCACACAGTAAAAACTAATAAATAATCAGAAATACTTAAAGAAGACGTTTATTTGAGACAACAGAAAGCCATTTAACAACACCATTTTTGACTTTTTTTTTTTGGAGCTTTCAACCAAATAACCCACAGAGTTTGCTCAATTCTCATGGAGTCTGCTTCTTACATGGCACTTTTAGAGGACTGAGTACAAAGGCTCGGCTCAGAGAGAGTGAGTGGATCTTGAGTCGGTCGAGAGTGAGCATGACAAAGTCTGAAATTGCCACACATTTTGGGGTAAACATTACAATTTCAATGGAATCGTGACGATCTCTGGAAATCCACTTTGACTCCGGTGAACTTCGAGCAGCATATTTGCGCCTCCGACGCCAATAAACAGCAAGCCGTCTTGACGCTGCTGACTTTTTTGGGGGGAAAGAAGAGGCAGAAAGGTCCAAAATGGAGGAAACTAGAGATGCTTATCAGCTGATTGGCACAATGCACATCTATCATAACTCTTCCGTCGAAGTATAAATCTCCACACAAGAGGAACGGTTCGCAGACAAACATGAGACGATGGTACAAATGCTTCCTAAAAACTCATTGAAATGATCCCGTTAGCAACCAAGGCTTAGTGGGCCGTTAGCAAGCTTTTCCCCCGCCTCTCTATCTACAATAAACCCTATTGAATGAACGTATGTACAACACACAGAGCAGTACAGAAAACAGAACAAAAGAGAAGCTCTCACTAGTCGGTGCAGCTCTCCAGCTACAGTAGTTCACCAGTTAGCCCTTCACAGAGACATTTGGTTCGGCTTCAAACGGCAGACTTTCATTTCAATGAATATTGTCGGTGATGTCACCATCTATTGCCGAAGGAGGTCACGCAATGGGGATTGAGCCTATGGCTAACTGCTGAAAGTAGTGCAACATTTATACTCTGTATTAATACTGCAGTACGACAAATATAAACTGTCTGTCATTCACGGCTAAAATAAAACAAAAATCTTCCCTTATTTACACAAAACGATTAAGTTATGCACACAATTCGGCACAATTCCATTGTTTTCACTGCAATATAAACTCTAAATCGACCACTTTAACAGCTCCTGAGACTGCATGCAGACACCCACTTCCACGACGAATGAGCCACTAATGCAGTTGAGAGCCAACGGGGGAAAATAAATAGTTCACTGCACCTTGACTTGGAACCGTTTTGTTTTTAAGCCGATTTAGATCATTTCTAAAAATAAAAACACATGTCTACGAAGTCTTAAAGAACGAGTGTGTATGATTTATTGAATTATTATTATTTTTTAATCCCTAGAGCTCCTCCTATTTCCCACTTTTGGAGTGTTCACAAAGAGCCCACGGCGTCCCGGTTCAAATGCAGCTGGGCGTGCGCCTGTGTTTATCTCATTGTGAGAGCCCACTTCATCCCTAATGTTTATACACTTGACTGACCAAGTCATAACTGCAGTGGCTTCTTGCACTTTCTCAAACAATAATTTATGTTCATGAGGGGAAAAACTCAACAAATCTTGTGATTTTCTCACCTTCATTGAACTTCATTGGCAAAGAAGAGCTCAATAGCAAATATGTAAAAAAACATTATGTATTACAATATGTTGAGTTACAATTGACTCGGCAATGTCTTACTTTTTAGTTATTTATGACGTATTGCTGAAATGTGTGAAAAGCAAAACAAAAATACGAGAATTCATCTCAAATTTCATAATTAGATTTGATCTTGGATCCAGATTTGATCAATGCTACCTTGTGTGAAATAAAACAATATTAACAAGCAGCAATGGATTTAGTTCATTTCACAGACTTCTTTCTAAAGGAACTAAATGAGTGGCGTTCCAGACGCTGCTTACAGGCCCCGTTGTGGTTTTTCCGTTGATGTGCCCCAGTGAGAGGTGGGAGACGGGGCTGGAGATGGAGCCGCCCTCCACCCTGCACCAACTAAAACAATGCGGGCCCCGAGCTTCAGCCAGCACACTGCTCCACCACCACAGTTCACAGAGCCATGTGTTAAAAAAGAAAAGAAAAGAAGAAATAATGGGCATAATCACAGCTGTGCAGAGAGGAGATAGAGGAACAGCGAGGATTGCAGTGCTTTTATGTCTACTCCCCCCCACAACGTTTTTCTTCTTCTTCTTCTTCTCGTCCTTGTAAAAACCCCGCTCCCGTTCTACTGAGTCACACTGGGCTCCGTCGAGCTCTTGGTGCTCTTCTTGCGCTTCTTCTTGATCCGGTACACATGGAAGGTTTTGTTCTGGAACGTTCGGGTGAACAGAGCGCCGTACGCTGCCGGAATCGTCTCCGTCTCCTCCGTCTTGATGGCCTCGCAAAATCGAGGGTGGGAGGCGGGGACAAGGTCTGGGTGGTTCTCTCCCGGTCCGTCCATGATCTGATGGGACACAGAACGGGCGTGTCGTCATCAACAGCAAGTGACAGCAGGTTAGCACCAAGGGGCTTATAAAGGGGACATGTGTTCACAATACATCATCATCAATACAATTAGCTGCTGACTTACTTCTCTGGGTTATCGTTAGCTAAAGATGTTTTTGGTAACACTATATACTATAATACCACTACTTGCTGTTCTCTATTTAAATACCATAGGGTTCATCCTTTTTATAAAATAGTAAATAATCTATACTCAAGGTTTTCTGAATGAAGGATTTGGTTAACGGGGAAAACACAGACGGACAGATATTGAAATTGAAAGAGAGAAAAACACATGAAGAAGGTAAAGAAATACAGAAAAGACAAATAAAACAAGAGGGAAAGAACACAAAGGAACGTGAGAGCGAGAGAAAAGGAGAGGCGGATGTAAACCCGGCGTTCCCTCAATAAAGCTGTCTGCGTGTCAGATGTGGTGTGTGCTGTCTGACATTTAACACACACACACACGCACGCACACACACACAAAGCGGCTCTGTGTTTCACGTGTCAAAAACACCACCTGAGCCAGCCAGACTGAAGCTCGTCTCGCCTCTCTGGTAATCCAAATAAACCAGGGCGCCGCGTCCAACATCAAAATGAGGAGGGGGAGGTGGCGGTGAATGAAAAGAGGGGGCAACGGCAACAGAAGTGAGAGACAGGTGAGAAGTGAGACTATTGATCTCCGCTGAGGCTGAGCGCTTTCACCCAGTCACAGAAAGCTGGCACATGCGGTCTCCCGATGAGTCACGCTAAATAAATGCCACCCACATGTCCGTTGGCCAGGTCAAGCAGGTCCCTCAGCCGGCAGCCTCGGCTGTGTCTCCGCTCGTAACAGATGCTGTTCTCCAGCACCACGTAGTCGGCCCCGATGGCCCTCAGGATGCCGTGGACTTCCTCCGGCGACTGGCGGGCGTACACCTGATACACCTGCACACACAAAGAGAATAGAAGTGGATTTATCTTAGTCCGTGTGGATTTTTTTATTGCTTTCCCCCCCCTAAAGATCGGCTTGTGTTAGAATTTAACTGCGATATTGTTGGAAGGAGAACAACTTCTCTCCTGGAACTCAATTACCAGACACGTCTATTTTCTGAATTACAGATTTGATGAAAGTTGGTTCAATTATAACATGTTTACTGATGGAAAAAAAAGGGGGGAGAAAAGAATCAAGAGGGAGAACAACAACCAAAGTGATTAAAAAAAAACAGATCTCTACATTTGTGAAATCTTGTTATGGTTCATCTGTTATTTGTAGCAGAAGAAATAAAGCGTTTGACCATTTTCACACAACAACAGATTTAAATAGAAGATGAAGAACTGGATTGTTTATCCGGAAGAAAACTCAAAGTTTCAAAGTAGAGTTTCAATGGGGTTTTAGCGTAAATAAGGGCTGGAAGATCAAAGTGACAAAAACAAGTTGCAACTTTACTGCATTCATGATAGCGCCATCAAAAAACTCAAAGACGCAAAACAAAAACTGCCACTTTCCTGCTAACAATTGTAAAGGTTAGAACCACGGCACCTGTCAGCGAGGAAGATTCAGTGTTCACCAGTGTAAACTAGGGAATTAACGAAGCGATGGCCAAAACTTTCGCTGTACCCGCTCCGATACGACAAAAAGACACCATTTGCACGTATTTTAATGAGATAATACGCAGATATTTAATTCTGAGCAAACAAGATCATTTCACAAAGATCAGCGCTACTGAACACGTTGGCGTTGAGAGTTTGGTGGGAACTGAAGGGCTTTCAGAAGGAAAGTCACAAACAGACTGAATTATAATGAAAAAACTTTACTTTAGATTCCGTTATGTTTTTTTTCATTTTTCAGTAGCAGATTTAATGTTTTCAACTTTCAATCTTTTTCTTTTTACAGTTTCGAATCTTATTTTTTCGGGTTCAAATCCTTTTTTCAGGTCCAGTTCTTTTTTTCACTTTAAGATCGCTTTTTTTTTCAGGTTCAGACTTTTGGCCGGGATCTGGCGTGGGGGCGTGGTTTCAACTACAGGGGCGTGGTATTATGAGCATAAAAGAGAAGGCTGAGGACCTTCCTCAACTGCGTTGCCTTCAGGAACGTAGGTACCGCGAGAATTATGACTCAATACTTTCGATACGCCAGATTCACGGGATTGGCAGTAAACAAAACGCTAGTGACTAAGTTATGTTTAGCAAGCTGTTTCAGACCATACTTGTTATGAATCGCAGTATGCGATTCCACACCGAGTGTCCATCGTACTGTGCTGAACGAGGAGGGAGGGGGATGCTCAAAAGGGGCGGAGATTCATACCGCATGAGGAGCGACAGTCTGTGGGTGGATTCAGACTGCAGTCAAGGAGAGGACCCAATCCAGTGACTATGACTATTTATTGTTTCATCAAAATACTACAATGACTAACTGTGGCAGTGGGGTGTGGTTAGACTCAGCTGTAGAGTGGGTGTGGCTCAGGGAACAGTGCCGGAATGATGTCTAATCAGTCTCAGCTGGGGCTGAGGTTTAATCAGCCTCAGCTGGGGTTAATCGGTTTGTCTCTTCTCAATAAAGAGCAGGAGGGACTGAGAGGCGAGAGAAAAAGAGCGAGGAGCGTCACCGAGCCTGTATGTGTGTTTGTTGATAATAAAAGCATTTTGGAACTACCTCAAGCTGTGTGCTGCCTCTGTGCAAGTCCGAGACTCACCGGGTAACAGGGAAACCTGTTACACTAACGTACTGATGTTTTAGCATCCATGCCGAGCTAAACCTAATACGTTCTTTCTCACGATAATGTAAAACCCCACAAAACTAATTAAAAACTAATTTGGTTGAAAACAAATGGATGAACGCTTTTGCAATCCCGCACAGCTCTCTGAGATGGATACATTTCATGCTCTCTAAAAGAAGTCTGGTGATATTCTTGTTTTTTTTAACCTAATCTCAACAATAAATTGATCAAAGTATCGTCTGTGTACCCAAATCCTGGTACGCCTTGTTCTGCTGTTCCCAAGGCTCCACTACTGTCAAAAGAAATATTAGAACCATTGCTGTACTGGCTGACATGTTCCTTTAATACCATGAACACACACAGACACATACACACAGACACACACAGACAGACACACACATACTGCATTTTCAGATGTTCTGAACAAAACACGCCCCCTCCTTTCTGTTTAGGAAACCCTGAACATCAGGGGTGTCAAACTCATTTTCACTGTGGGCCACATCAGCATCATGGCTCCCCTCAAAGGGCCGGTTGTAACACTGTATGGATATATATATATATATATATATATATATATATATATATATATATATAATTACTATTACTACTCCCGAACATATTGTTAAATAAGTGTCTTTGCATTTGATTAGTTTATTCGATTCTAAAAATATTGTACATGCATTTAAATACATTTATAAATATATTTAAGCAAATTTCTCTAATATTATAACATAAATCCATCTAATTTAATTATATTTATTATAACCCACATTACTCTATCAAAGATCAAACGTACGTTATTACATTCACTTTGTTCAAAGCTCTTTTGTCACAGTTTAGAAGGACATAACTCTGGTCCAACAAATAGTGAGCTGCTAAGAACATGTGTGACAGATGTGGTCTGGGGGAGTGGTTCTCCACTGGTCTGGGGCAGTGGTTCTCCACTGGTCTGGGGCAGTGGTTTTCAACTGGACGGAGGCAGTGCTTCTCAACTGGTCTGGGGCAGTGGTTCTCCACTGGTCTGGGGCAGTGGTTTTCAACTGGATGGAGGCAGTGGTTCTCCACTGGTCTGGGGCAGTGCTTCTCTACTGAGTCTAGTGAGAAGTAGTTTAAAAAAAGCCTCAAAAGATGTAAATTATGGCTCACTTACTATGACAACCAACGCAGCACCATGGAAACAAGTCAGTGTCTTGAGGAGCGGCTTTTATCCACAAACTCTAAATAAATTAAACAAATACTGTAATTAAAAAAGATATATAGTATACAACATTAACTTTTCTTCTAATTACCTTATTAGTAGGTAAATAGTGAAAAACATTAAGTAGCACTCACTTCAACCTTAGTGAACCACTGACACAGACCTCAGTCTGGAGGAATTCATAATGGGAGAACTGGGGATGTTTTTTAATACAAAGTCAATGCACAGACGCGTATGGATGTGATTAACGTGTCATTTCCGCCGGGCGCGGGAATGACGCAATGTGAAAAATGCACATTTTCTCCGAGGCTGAATTTTTTAACTCGGGCGAAAAATGTGTGTGTCGTTAAAGCCAATCAGCGTTGAGATGCTCCGCCTGTCATCACTGACGTCATCCCGTTGTTGAATCAGAAACTATCATTTCAGTCCGCATTCATCTGTTAATGAATACGAGCGCTTCGTACGGCATCTGCTGTCGTCGGTGTGTGAAGAGCTCGTCGTTTAGTAAGTTTGGTTCATTCTTCGAATACGACGGCAGAAAACCTCAATCAAAAGCTTTGAGTGTCAGATATATACAGTATATATTTTTTAATTAACAAAAAGACGATACAGCTCATGTTTTCATGTCGACGTGCTAATGTTTCACTGTGAGCTTCAGTCACTCCTCTCCGACACAACCACCGGAAAAACAACCAATCAGGTTTCTTTTCCTGGAACAAACATGGCATCACACGACCACAGAATGTAAAGCTAAACCCTTGCACCAAATGGCATTCAGATCAAAATGGCCCACTCGTGTAGCTGACACTGTATTTACCTCAAAGTTGAAATTTTTATTTGATTGTTTGCGCTCTTGCTGCCCACCCCCCCACCGTGGGTGCGTGTGTGTTTGACAGTATAATGCAGCCTACCGTACCTGCTTGGTCCTCTCCCGCAGGTCTTTATCTTCGTAATGGGGGTGGTTGGTGAGAACCCTGCCTGTGCACAGTTTGATGCCGGCCAGCAGCTGCATGCTGCCTGCAAACACCGCCGTCTTCGAGGTCTTTGTGCTGTGGACCAACAGGAGAGGGAGAGAGAGAGAGAAGGGCACCGCTGTAAATATGCACATAATACATACCAAGACACATCTTTTGATGTGACTGTTTTAGGGCTTTGTGAGTGAGGTTAAAACAAGAGAAGAAAGGAAAGACGTCCTGCGGTTTGAAGGAGTTGGAAAACGTAGGAAAGATACATCCAGTCATCAAAAAAACCTTTGATTGAGTTTTGCTTATTATTATTTAGCTGCCTGTATTCGTGGCTATAATTAATCCGACCCGCTTACCCTGTTTTAGTAATGACGCAATTAAAGTAGATACAAATAAGGCTAAGAATCTACAGCCAGGCCGATGTTTAGCACGTATGAAGTTTGATGTGTTCGCCGTCTCAGTTGAGCGTGCTGACTGATGGAAGGCTGAGGCTGGCGGGAATGTACTCAGGATTCAGGTATTTGGTGTATTTGGTGTTGAACCAAAAGTATTGGACAATTAAACATTTTGACCCGCCAATGGTGCAGGAGGATAAGTCAGAGGATCACCAGAGTCATGACAAATCCAAGTGGACAAGGATGTCTGTGCATTCCACAGGTTGTGTAGACGGTCCACCTCATGGTGGGACTACAGGACACGTCAGGGGATGACACCAATGACATTAGAACACATTGTCTGATGTCTAATTGTCTGGGAGCCGCAGAAGGCCCTAAACAATGTTGTGCCAAATCCATCGAGCAGATATCAAGATACTTCACAGGGTACGAAGACCTCGATGTGCTGGTGGAAGACGTTCACAGGATTCGTTCTCTGGGTACTCTTGAGATATCGGTATCAAATGCCGTGGCATTCCATCCAATCGTTTTTGAGATATGTCACCTTCGCAGTGGCGCTGGAACAACAGTTAGGGGATCACTAAAATCTCTAGGATTGATCCCCGGGGGGACCATGCATGTCTCCATTTGGTGGACCACCAACTGACATTGTCATCTACAGAGCTTTGCTGCTTGCACGGCTAACAATACAAATCAATAAAAAAATGTTGTGTCCAAAATCACTTAGTGATACCACCACCAGTGATAAAACGTCAGATTGCGAAGACAAAAAACCAAACATAATTACTCTTTACCAAAGCCATTCCGTTCATCAACATTTATGACCCACGGAGCGGCTTCCTGAATGAACTCCCCCAGGCGGACTGTGATGACAAATTGCTCTGTCTTTTTTTATTATGCGTCATGTGGGAAAGCTGGTGGGGGGCCAAAGGAAAAGGGTGAAAAAGCGGAGCATCGACAACATGGCATCATATCTGTCAAATGTGAGTTTAGTTACAATGTGGCTGGCTTGAGACCACGTTTGTTTGCATTTTAGGAACTTCTGCTTTTGACTTCTTGCAGTTGAGAGTTTCCCAGTCATAATTACGATACGAATGCGCATTAACAACTGGAAACTGGTACATATTGTGTGAACTATGATATAACAGTTATGTGGCGCAAGCCTTAATATACCTTCCAACTATGATTCTAAGAACTGCCAACAAGACACGTTTAAAGTGGATCTGACTGCAACACTTCACATCCAGCAAACCGTCGTTCAGAATAATTTTTTTCCCCCACATACTTCCAGATAATGAGGGAGAGCGGGCGTCAAACCCTGATTAGAAGTGGCAGAACAACACACATGCACGTCATTATAGACAGAAATGCCCTGGTTATAATAGTCCAGCTGTCCATGTTGTAGGTTCTCTGTGTGTGTGTGTGTGTGTGTGTGTGCGTGCGTGCGGCACAATAATGACTCGCCACAAGCCTTGTGTGCACATATGTGTGTGTGTGTGTGCGTATTCATATGGTGCGTGCTCTCGGGGCAAATGTGTGGGTTGACGTCTTGCCCTGCTGACCTGTCTTTGAAGTGGGTCATTGCCATTCCCGTCTTCTCTCCGCCAGGCCGTGAATGTAAGTGTGTGAAATTGAATCGCCCACTTCATCCCAGAGAGCAGCTTCTGTTCCCCTACCAATGTTGATTTACATTTAATTCCATGTTTATATTCTCACATGTCAATGCCAAAAGGCACTGACATGCGCCCCACTGACGTTGTGAAAAAAAAAAGCGATAATAACGTTAATCGATTATGGGGGCGGGGGGCTGGGACTCACTGGGGCGCCCTCGTGCAGATACTGGCTTTGTTTGTATTTCACACTTTGCGTTCACAGGTTCGTGCACTTGGGTTTTTAAAGTGTTCATGAGCACCCGCTGCTCACCTTCAGAAAGCACTGGGAGGAATGAAACACATGAAATGGAGAGAGACAAAAGAGAAACAGGCAGCAAAACCCCAAATACCTAAGAATACCTTCAACAACACAACACTGGCAGCCATATTGGACGTTTTTGGCTGTGTTCAATATTTTCCTGGTACTAAAGAGACAGGAGCTAAAACGGACCATTTTCCGACAGAGGAAGAAAAGAGGTTCTGCAGCAAAGACGATGAAAGAAAAACAATGTCATGAACATTAGAGCATCTTAACATTTTCTAGTAGACCAACTACATAATGAACAAAAATAAAAACAACACCGAGGAAAATATCTCAACCCGTCTATGAAAAGACAATGTGAACAAATCCTCCTGTTGTATTTTAAACATACTATTAATACATAAAGAGTGCAACACCTCGGCTACACACAAAGCTGTGGAGTCTCTTTGGGGACTCATGCCGGCGTTCGCCTTCAGAGCAGATGAACTTATCACCAGTCATTAAAAGGACTAAAAGGACTCCACGTCCTCCTCGCCACTCTGGAGGTTGTCTGACGAGGTGTTGACAAGGTTTTCAGAGTGAAACTTTGACTATTCCAGCCACAGAAATAACTCCAGACAGTGTGTGTGTGTGTGTGTGCAGGGTCTGCGGAACACTCCAAACACACACACACATATACACACACACACACACACATATACACATATATACACGCACACACACACACACACACACACACACACAAACACTTTCACTGTTCAAGAATGAGGCCAAATGCTGCTAATTTAGACAATTTAAAACGCGGCAAAGAGCAGCATGACAGGAAGACAATTAAGGCAAAGAGCAAGAAGAGGATGTAAAAAATAAATAAATAAAACGGCGAGGCGGTTGGAGGGAACCGAAAAACCAAATTGGATCTGGACACGAGGATTGATGTGGAGATGAATAGTGGCACGTGTTTCCCAAGAATGGATGGAGTAATTAGTTTTAATTACACAGACAAATGTAAACGACAGAATGGGCCTCAGAGAGAGAAAGAGAGAGTGAGAGTGAGAGTGAGAGAGAGAGAGAGAGAGAGAGAGTAATGAGCTCTATTTGCACTGGACTTGAATTATCTAGGGACATCGTGTGAGTTAGGAGCTTAACCTTTATTCAGACAGGGTGCAGAATCGAAGGCTGCCCTTCACCAGAACAATGACAGCATCGGTCATCTGCACAAACTATTAAAGTGAGCAATTGTTTATGGCTTTTTAATAAAGGCCGTCCTCTCCCAGTGAGGGTGGAGAGTAGAACTGGAGTGGTGATTATATACAAAAAGAGTTGGGACACCTGCTAGAATGCTAAGGCTACTGTCACAGGAGCTTACACGACTCAGTGGGCTTAGCTGCCAGTGTTTATGAGTTGAGCTAGCTAGCCACACGGTTCTCTCTATTACTCCACTGGAGTCACATGCACACCAACCTCTGGACCAGGGTTGCAAAATTCCGGGAATATTCAAAGTTGGAAACTTTCAACGGGAATTAACGGGAATAAACTGGAAATGTTGGGGTAATTTGACTGTATTTACCTTGTCATAAGCAGACATGCATGCAAACATTTACAATACACCTTTTAAAAATGAAATTTTTGACTTTTTTGACATTTTGTGAGTAGAAATTTATTCTTTCATCGAACAACAAAAACATGAACGTTGAATAAAAAATGTGTATTCCCTATGATCACCACCCCCCAACCCAATTTTTTTGTGTGTTTTTCCCTGAATCCTTTCAGGTCTAAATGATTTCTTCCTGGACCTCATCAAGGTCCTCCTCACTGCTGTCAAAAGTTAGTCTACTGTATACAAATAAACTTGGTATTAAAATGAACATGGCTTCAGTTTACCAAGTAATCAATATGCTAGGTAATGACAAACAGTGTTGGGAAAGTTCACTTTCTACATGAACTAGTTCAGTTCATAGTTCATAATTCAAAATTTTGAGTTCAGTTATTTTTTTCAATATGTTGCGAGCTATAATTGAAATCTCTATCTGTCTGCAATACCGCTCTTGGCCTCTACGCAACTCGGCGCTCTCACACTTGCCAGGCATAGGGCTGAAACGTTCAGACGCAACACTGATGACAAAGACGTTCAAAAACGTTTATGTTTCTGGCAGACAATGTTCCCAACCAGCTGCATTCAGGGTCCAGCTGAGCTAGGCGTGCATAGTCTTGTTCTCAACTCCATTTAAGTTCCCTGTTATATAAAAAAACTTTTTTTTTTCAAAATTCCCGAGACAAAATTCCCGTGGAAATTTTCCGGAAATTTACCGGAAACTGTCTGCCCCTTTGCAACCCTACTCTGGACCAATCATTGCTCAGGACTAGGCTCCAATCTCTGGTTCAGAAACGTAGAGCCAATGCAGAAGTGCATTAAACCGGCAGTCTTAAAAATAGCCTCCAGGGGGCGACTACTCTGGTTGTATAGAAGACTAAAGAAAATGACTTTACTTCTCTCTTGATTTATTCCCTCAGTAAACATTGTAAACATAAGTTTATGGTCTCTAGTTTCAAGTCTTCTTCAATACAGAATGACGTTAATATAGTAAATGATGGTCCCATTTAGAGCCAAATAGAACATAAAGCTGTGTTAGGGAGGGGCTACAAGTTGATTGACAGGTCTCTAACTCGGCATTGTCCGTTCTGAGAGTTTGGTCTCCTAAAAATGTCAGTGTTCGGTTGTATTTAGCTCCACCCTCTTCACTGTCACTTCTGGTGGCAAAAAGCAAAGATGGCGACGGCCAAAATGTCAAACTCGAGGCTTCAAAGTGGTAGTGGGTGACGTCACGGTGACTATGTCTACTTCCTGTGTTAATACTAAAGACATGCATGGACACAAGAAAAAGTTATGAATCAGATGCCACTAGCAAAAGATTAAAGATAAATAAAAGAATACAATTAATTCCGTTTTAATTAAAAAACTGATTGGTGGTAAAGGAAAAAAAGGTCAAATTGGTGGTTAAAGGAAAATGGTGTCACCCTTTAACGGACTGGGTAACCCTTGGCGTTACTTGGGTTTAGGCAACAAAACTACTTTTTTAGGTTTAGTAAAAGATGGAAGTTAAAATACATAACCAACATTAAACAAGTCAATGTTGACATTGGCTTTCAAGCGGGACACAAACAGCTGTCTCCTAGGTGATGGTCCTGTATCTTTTGTACCCATCCGCCCTTCTCCCCAGCTGGACTTTGCTCTCTATTCCTCATCCCTTGAATTGCGCAGCAGTCACTCTGAGCATCTAATATCTCCTCTGCGGATGGGTTCACAGCGGAGTTACTTGGCCACCCGGTGCGTCCCATACTGACACTAGAGGGGGCTTTGTATCAGGTGCTCAGGGCCGTTACAAAACAGCTGTATTTGATGCCCTGGGGATTGAGACCAGGCTGATGAATTT
Organism: Cyclopterus lumpus; assembly: GCF_009769545.1. Taxonomy (NCBI): domain Eukaryota; kingdom Metazoa; phylum Chordata; class Actinopteri; order Perciformes; family Cyclopteridae; genus Cyclopterus; species Cyclopterus lumpus. The sequence continues at coordinate 4,930,905 of NC_046968.1, read as the reverse complement.
GTATTTGGGAAGTTTTTACTACATTTTGTCAAAGTTAGAACTCCATTGCTGTCAGAAACTGTCTGCCGAGTCAGTTCTGGAAGGGTCATAATGGTCTTCCACAAGGCACTGACAGACGCCCTATTTACCCGTTTGACTCGTGGGATACAGAGCCAGTGTTTCCTTCAGAGATGCTGACGTTTTCATTTGAGCCTGTTCTGAACGGGTCTCCACGCTGAGAGGCAAGAAGAGCCTCCTGAATGTGCAGCAAAACTGCTGTCAAAGCTCTCATTAATAATTTCCACCGTAGCCTTCATAGGGCTCGACCACAGACTATATATCTCCAGCCGGATGAGATGAGATTTTTTTTTGGGGGGGGGGGGGGGCTCTCATCTGTGCTGTGAAATGAGACATGTGAGCTTTGTTGGCCTGCTCCAGCTCCAGCCCCGCGGTGCTCTGCAGTGAAATGACTGTGGTTATCAGTGAGCCCTGATAGTCTGAGAAGCGGCGGTTTATATTTAACACGCGCTTGAGCTTAAGCTGCTCCTCGACAACTCAGACCGCCTTGAACTCCTCGGGCGCGGCCAGAGGGGAGGGGGGGGATCTTGATTGTCGGCGATAAAGAGGCCGCACCACTTTTGCAACACAAGTGTGCAAGTCTGAAAAAAAAAAAGAAGAAAAGGCAGGGAAGTAGCTCGAGGATGGAGCGCGTGGGTTCGGCGGCGGCGGCACGCTCGCGACAACAATTTAGGCGTCGGAGGCAGTCGAGCGGCCAGGCACCGCTGTTTATGTATCGACCGCCCGTTTCAAAAGGGAATATAAGGCCGGCGCCTCGGCACAAAGGAGCCTCCGCCGGTTCGACAAAACCTGTGAAGTCCGAGGGGGTCAAGATTGATTGCCCTGATAATCCCCATCAACCCACAAGTCTTAACGCACGTATCTCAATGCCCGCGAGAGCCGAGGACATGTATCGTTAGCTCTCGTGAGGGACATCTTGGCTCTAACCTAATCAAAATCTCATCGCGAAATCCATCTCTTAAACAAAAATCCTTTATCCTTTTCCTAATCCTGAGCTTTCGATATACTCTTTTTTTGTACTATCCTAGTTTAGTCTAACAATACAGATAAAGATCCCCCTTTGCATCTGTGTGTTTCCTTCTGCTTTCACATGGAATCCTTCTCCGCCACCTTTATTAGCCATAAGTGATTCATATGTGCAGCAACATTCCCCTGCAGCTAGAATTACTGGCAGCTTTACATAAATGTGCAGGCCGGCCCGGATATATGTGTGTGTGTGTGTGTGTGTGTGTGTGTGTCCTCTTCTGTCTGCGTGCATCTACCCCTCCGTTACGTTTGAGAATCTCCCGCTAAGCGCCGTCAGCTGGAGAACACTGCGTAACGTTGAACCCCTTCTCCATCTTAACACTTTCATCTGAAATGTAATTAGCGCAGCGGCAAGAAGCTTAGCGCACAGCCCAAAGCAAGGTAACTGTAGGCAGCCCCTAATCCCTCGGAGCCTAATGGGATTAGCTCCGGAGGGGAAGGGAACCCATGTCACACGCACAAATACACACACACACCTCTTCTCCTCCTCTACCTCGCTATCCATCTCTCTCTCTGAGCCATTACACTATCTAACAGGATTAGACCAAAAATGTGCCATTTCTTTAAAAGAAAATGAATAGAACTCACATCTGGTCCACTCAGCGTCATCTTTCCTGATGATGATCGGATGGAAATAATGAGCTCGGAGTGACGACAGCGAAGAAGTGAACCACAGTCGATGGGAAGACCGGAAGCTAAACTGGTCCGAAAATGTTTTTAAATGAGCATTTCGTTTCGATGGAGAGCTTTTGGCCAATTGAGAAGATTTGGTCTAAAAGCATTAAATCGAAGCCCAAAAAAAACTCTTTGAAGATCCCCCCCCCCCCCTCCAAATTCACTTTTTGGTTAGAAAATAATAACACTTGGCAACGTGACAAACCGTTTGTGCTCAAGCACAACACAAACACAGTGAAGCGGGTTCAACTCATTCATGAACACAACACAAAGGAAAAACATTCAAGAAGAAAAAGAAGCCTCCTTTTTCACAGTTTCCAGGTATTGCTGCCTTCATGTTTGGGAGGCCTTTTCATTCACACCCACGCCGTCTGCGCTGCACTTCAGTTCAACCGACATTGATCGCTGAGAGGCAGCTACTGCCGTCTCTGCTTCACTGAGGAGCCACACTGAGTTACACAGACATACTGTACAGTGTGTACATTATATATATGTATATATACACACTTTTACACTGAAACCATGTTCTTTTCCTCATTCATATTTGTTGACTTTTATAAGCAAGTAACTAAGAAATGTATTTTTATATTATCAATTGTGTAAAACTATCAGCTCAAATATCCACTGATAAGCCATTAACCAGCTGCCAAGAGTCACACAGTATTGTTTGACATAAGAGGGTCCGCACACACATAATGAGGTCCACTTCAGCTAAAATATACCTGTGATATCAGTTTTTATCGGCTTATTAATTGTCTGTCAGCTTTTTTTTTTTCTTCTTCCAAATAAAGATGCACCGATAATAACAATATGATCGGTCCAATACTGACTCACATGGTTCGATCGGGGTGTATATATATATTCATACATATATGTCTATATATTTTGAGTGCCAGTGTCATTTTTCAGTTGTTCTAGATGAGCCTCATTCAAAAAGACGGTGCACCCAGTGTCCTATTTCTATTCCTATTTCCTTTTGTTGAGGACCTGCAGCTAGCTGAAAATCTATTCAGAAAAGCTCGGGTGATACCCCCGAGGAAAATGGAGGAGACGCTTGTTTTTACCCCTTCGGCCTGTTTCAAACTCTATATTTCGGACCAATGCTATCACGACAGAGACCAAAGTGCCCATTTTAGGAGCAGATTGGCCGTGTGAACTCTGAATGTCTCCGTTAAGTATCGTACTCGTATCCCCGTACGCCTGGTCTCTCCTCTCCTGGTCTCTCCTCTCCTGGTCTCTCCTCTCCTCGGCTGCCGGACTGAGCAGTGACGAGCTCATCAACACGGAGCAGAAGTCCTCCGTTAGTCTTTTTTTTCACATGAGCACCTATGTAAAATAAATAGATAGTCGCCCCAAAGGAGGCCCAGAGGAGCAATGAGATTCTAACACAGTTAGAGTGGCGATGTGTTGTCAAGATATTGTTGCCATAGAAACGTAAAAACTAAAACGCTTGGAGCCCCTTTTTGATGAAACGCTGGGGTGAAGATCTAGCCAGCGTCCCGCGGCCGCTTTTCTGCCAGAAAACAAACAGCGAGACACACAGTTTATTACACCAGCCTTTAAAATCCCTACTGGGCGACTTCTAGTCCGACCCCTGTTCACCTCATGCCTGGGGGAGGGTTATAATAAAAATAAAAACCATCCCCTGACCCGAACAATCACGATTAAACCCGCTTCACCGTGCTTGTCTGAACGGACTTTAACAGACGTGTGACGCACAGATGACAGCAGCCAGAGTACAGAGCCATTCCAGATCACAGCTTCATCTGTGATCCCATCGCGGTGACGCTGTTGATCGAGAAGCCTGCCCCCCTCCCCCCCAAGGTGGGTACAGCTCTGCCAACAGCTGTTTCCTTTCCAGCACCCCTGAGTCTTAGCCATGGAGACCCGTCGGCTCTCATCACTCATCGGCCACACTCCCCCGCAAACAAGCGCCGATGCACATGTATCACACACACACACACACACACACACACACACACACACACACACACACACACACACACACACACACACACACACACACACACACACTAATCAAGGGCATCAGGCAAAGTGAAACTTGATCGGTGTAGACGAGCTAATCGGATTTGCTTCAAATTGATGTGTGTGTGTGCGTGTGTGTACCTAATCCAGGTCATGAGCTCCACAGTATCTGGATCAAAAAACTCCCTCAGTTCTGACAGCTCCTCCATCAGCTTCGGCCAGAACTAGAAGGAAACAGACGTATAAACAGGGACGCAATCAGTCCAGGCGTCCCGTTACGATCCAATTGCTTGTAACCATTTTCTTCCATATCATTTATTTTTTTACAACAAAACTCTACAAAACGGTGAACACGGGCCACGGAGAAAGAAAATTAGCATACCCTGTAATACAGGCAACCGATCACCAGCAGCGGGACCGCGTGTCTGACGAGCCTCAACTGCAAAATTTGAGAAAAGAACAACATCGGTGAGGAAATGAGAGCAAAATTACCTCAAAATTAAGACGAGTACAGAATGAGATAACAAGGGGGGGGGGGGGTGTATGCACAAGTATCACTTCTGATCTGAGTCAAATGCTGCTGCTGCTGCCATGTTATGTTATGACCACACTGACACCTAGTGGCCTCACCAGAGCAGAGGCTGTGGAGTCGATGCAACTAACTGGGCAGTTTTAATGACAGAAAAGTGTGTGTGTGTGTGTGTGTGTGTGTGTGTGTGTGTGTGTGTGTGTGTGTGTGTGTGTGTGTGTGTGTGTGTGTGGGTGGGTGTGTGTGTGGGTGGGTGGGTGGGTGGGTGGGTGGGGGGGGAATGAGACACATTTTTAAGTGTCTCACTCACTGGCGATGGACTTAATGTGTCACTAGAACCTTGTATATTGAACCTCAATGCTTTCTGAGCAAGCAACCAAATTGCATGTTAACTTGACGTCCATCTGCTCAGATAAATAATTTATTTGAGGCAGGATGTTGTTGTTGTGCTGCTTTTCTACGTTTGGTGTATTCTTTTACATAAGAGCACTGTTTTATAGCTAACGCTTTTATAACTCCTGAAAATAAGATGAAGAAGTACTGATGGTATTGAAACAAATGAACTGGACATTTCCAAAGTGGACAACACTGTCAACCTGCGCACACGTGTTCAAATGTGTCCTGTACTTAGTCTATACTATATATTCATTTTTACATAAAATATGTTAAATATGATGAAACTGTACACTTTAAAGCTGCAAAAACTTTTTTTGGGGTGGCGGGAATAACATTAGTATTAGTTAGGAGTCCTGATGGAGTTTACAGGGGCTAAACACTTTGTAGAGCAGAAGAAGACTGGAGGCAGGGGATGTTCTTCACTACCAGCTACATCTTCCACATCACACCACAACCATCTCATCTGTTGTTGTACAATACAAAATAAGTAGTGTTAAATGCAGCATTAACAGCTAAATGTGTGAAACAGGGTGTAATAACTGTGGTTCTCAGAATTAGCTTCCGAAAACAAAACTTACCAGAACTTTACTGTTGCAGCGTAGAGTGTTGAGGAGCAGAGTCCACAGCTCCTTCCCACACACCCCGTAGGCCGCGACTGCACACATGTGACCCGTCCATATATACTTCATCCTGAGAGGGAGACACAGGCAATAGCTGGCTGTTGGAAAGTTGTTGTTTTCTCTGTCTCACCTGGTTAAGTTTTCCCTTACTGTTTAATGCTGGCGTGTACGTGAAGAGGTGTGTGTGTGTGTGTGTGTGTGTGTGTGTGTGTGTGTGTGTTTCTCTTTCGTTTTGATGCTCGGACTTCAAGACGTTTCCCTCGAGCCAATAGGGAACATTACATTCATACAAGACGACCACAGCTTTCTTCAGTTGACCTGTTGACTTGGCGAAACGGTTCCAGGGTGGTCAGACTTCATTTAGTGTCTGGAACGCAGCCCTTTTTTTTTTTTCTTAAGAAAAAAAACAAAAACAAAAAACTGTGTTCAGATTCAAAGCACATGGATTTTGAGTTCTCAAACAAATGAGAGAAGGATTTAGTGAGCGCCAGGGAGAAGACTGAGAGGAGGAAATGAAACCTTGTTGACAGGTACAGAGATGGAGCCGACAGGGAGAAAGAGAGAGAAAGAGAGAGGGAGAGAGAGAGAGAGAGAGAGAGGCATAAGGAAGTGCCACCTCACAGAAATAAATCTCTGTACCTTTTTGAATGCAAAGGAGCTGTCTGACAGGAACGAATGGCTCTCTGCTCTTTTGGCCTTTCGCTCTTCATCAGCATTTGAGGGAAAGTGCTAAAAATCGAATGTGTCAGTTTCTGCACTACATGGCGGCTGTTACCACCGCATAAAAAGCTCTCGGATTGGTTCTCCCTTTGCATGAATTCATTTAATTCCTGACTGTAACAGGGATGCATTGTGTGTGTGTGTGTGTGTATATATATATATATATATATATATATATATATATATCCTGCCCGCCACACGGTACCACGAGGACACAATGTGCATCACTGACGGAGTAGCCCAGCTACCAGCGACGCGGGACTCACAACCGTATTTAAATGAAACTGCTGAGGTGAATGTTTGAAAACCTGTAGACAAATATTCCCCTTTGACAGAGTAATTGCAGGTTTCTTTCAACACGGGGGAAAGAATTACAAAAAAAAATCAAATAGTAATCTCTGCAATTTTCCTTGACAGACCTCGCCAAAGAGCCAAAAGTTAAAGGCAATTATGCTTTCACAATAATGAATGACGCCTGTCGAGCGGAGCGGCCTGTGTTCCCAGCTTGGGAATGCGCTCAACTCGAGAGATGGACCGACGATGCCAGCAATGCGAAATAATCTTATGCTGCGTTCACACCAAAAGCGCTGTGAATATTCGCAACGCTTTACTCGCGTGAGTTTACTTGCCCGACAAAGTTGGGGTTTATTCGCGTCATTCGCGCCTTAGAGGGGCGTGGCTTATCTCTGTGGCTTTACTCCGTGGAAACAGTTATCATTTCCGCCATCCACAACGGAAGAAATAATCACTAGTTCGGCTTTACACTTGTTGTGGAAATCCCACAAACGTCGGAACATCTAACGCCCTCGTGTTTGGGTTCATAACATCACCCGTGGGCTCACACAGCTCGGTGACTTTCACCGACTACGTCTGAATGACTGTCGCTTCCAGCACTACTAGAGTAGCAGCAGCCAGGCGGGCGGAGCGTCTCAAAGCTGATTGGCTTTTGCAACTCAGCGTTGGGCGAATTTTTTGCCATTCGCGCCACCCGTTTCTGAAGTCTGGCATCTATGACCAGGTGGCCTCGGTGGCGGTGCCATCCATAGACGGAACCGGCCAATGGTCGATGCGGTGACGTGAACCAGAGGAATGGGCCTCAGGCTTTGTGTGTGCCACGAAGAGAGGGGAGCCACCAAAAAAAACGGGAGAAGATTACGGTTCTTCGTAAAATAAACGGAATTTTCGTTTTGACTCCCCAAATTTAATGTGGGAAATGGCCTCGGCATGTTTTGAGTCCCATTTTGTGTGTGGGTTTACAAAATGATCTTGTGAGGGTGCACAGCATCAACACTAGTAACGTCCCCTACACCCAACCCGAGCATGTATGTTTCACAGTCAAACAGTGTTCCGCTGGAACAAAAAAATTCTGATCCTACATTGATTCTGATACTTTAATTACCAGGACTACGAAGCCTTACATTGCAATACAAGGCAAATGCTGTTTCTTTATTTCCTGGCAACTTTTTGTCTGAGAAGCCGGCTTCAGCCTCAGTCTAGCCATCATTAAAACCCTTTCACGACGGACGGGGCTCAGCCGGCGGTCGGTGGCATTCTCGTGTCGTCCCGTGAGGTGCAAATTAACTGTGAGACACGTACGGCAGTTCAGCATTGACTCGCTGCTCAGACAGGCAGTGTGTGCCGTCCTGCAAGCCCTTGCGGGCTAATGCTCGGAGCGGAGGGCTGATCAAGGCTAAAGTGGACCACTCAGACACTTGGTGAAAAGCATTGGAGAGGCCCTTTCCGGGATTCCCAGCATCTGCTCGACGAGCATGCACAATCAAGAACCGAGCCAGCCGAGAGGACAAAGTGCATTTTGAAGAGTCCCCCGCTACCGCTGAGGAATGCGTGCGCATCCTACAATTACGTGAGCTCACCTCATCGTGCTGCAGGCCAGGAGGCCGTAGAACAGTGTATGCAGCAGATTGTAGGCCACGTCCGGACGGAAGGTCGCCGCTCGGCCCTCTCCGCCTCCTTTCCTCTCCTCAGCTGAACCTCCTTTAGGTCTGCAAACAAAAAAATCAAAAAAAGTCAGCGAGACAAAAAGACAGCGGTGATACATAAAACATTAAAGCCAGACGCTTGAGAAGAGAGGCAGCAGGGTAGGTGGGTGGAATTTATATTATTCAGATTTCAGGAGCTTCTCTTCAGATTTCATTAGCCGCTCAAGCACGAGCGGACACGCAACCATGCACACCACGCGAGCGCTGGTGTCTGCGGGAGTCAGCACGTGGACAAACAGAGGGGAAAAGGGCCCGAGGGCAACGGTGTCACTCCGACAACTTGGCCTCCCGCACCAAATCAGACGGACACCGGCTCCCATTTGAATGCAAATCCAATCGGAAGCTCTCCCTTCTACGTGAAGCGGGGTAAACTGGATTAAATGAATTCTCCGAATTGGCTCTACGAGGTTAGTATTCCAGTCCTCCAACTGGCAGAGGGCGAGTAGATATGCTAATGTGATTAGCTCGAAGCGAGCCCTCGCCCGCACCGCAGGCAAATTAAGCTTTGAAGCGGCAGCTGGTGGAAATATTGTGTTTTTTTCCGGCACGAAGCGGTAACGCCATGTCTGAATCTGCAGCGGTGTCCGGCGGAGACGTGGGGACGGTGGATACCACTAAGACTGGGATTCTGCCTCCGATGTCCTCCTCTGAACTGGAATTCCATCTGTGCACACTTTCTTGTTCCTAACTGCCAAGTAGAACCCACCTGAGGTTCTGCAGTGCGGCCGCCGCCAACATGGAGCTGAGCAGCAGCAGTGTGAGGACGTAGGGGTACAGCAGCAGGGTGCCAGCCAGGCGCTCCAGTGTGTCGAGGGGCAGCAAGCCGAAGGCCTCCTCGCACAGATACAGACTGGCATCAAAGTCCCTGCAGGTGGGGGGGAGGGGAAGGAGAGAGAGAGAGAGAGAGAGAGAGAGAGAGAGAGAGAGAGAGAGAGAGAGAGAGAGAGAGAGAGAGAGAGAGAGAGAGAGGAAGATGGATACAAAAGTGAGGCGGAAACAACGGGACAACATCATGTCGGACGGACAGACTGATGGAGACACATTTGACTGCCGAGCCGAGGCAGTAAAATGTCAGCAGCGGTGGGAGAGGTCAGAAAGTTCCTGTCTCTGAAGTAGAAGGCTTTTATTTACGCCTGAATATTTTTTTGCAAATAAATGCCTGCAGATAAGTATAGCTGGGACTTAAGAGCTGTAAAGCCCAATGGGAGCACAGCATGAAGCCTCACCTAGTCCAAGTAAAAAGTAGATGACAATACCACAGAAAATGTTTTTCTAAGGGTAGGTCTAGGCCAGGGGTCGGCAACCCGCGGCTCCGGAGCCGCATGCGGCTCTTTCATCCCTGTGGCTTTTGAAAATAATTAATGAGTATTTAATTAAAATGTATTTTATTTTAGTTTGTTTGTTTTTTAAAATGTAATTCTAAATTTGAAGATTAAGGTGATCTTGTAACATCTAAATAAAACGTGTTAAAAAATGTTATGTCGCTGTTACGCTGTTACTATGCGTCACAACCGCCAATGTGCGACACCTGCCAGCGCGCGATTTCTTGAACTTTTCGAATCCCAGGTAGGACAACTATGGAGAATTCTAAGAAGAGAAAAGTGTCTGAAGAAAACAGAACGTTCAATGGTACGTGGACAGATTCATTTGCTTTCACTGCTGACGAGACTGGTTTACCAGCATGCTTAATATGTAATGAGAAACTAGGAAACAACAAAAAGTCAAATGTCGCAAGAGATTTCCAGAATAAACACGCAGCCTTTGCTCAAAAATATCCGGATGGAGATGAGAGAAAAAAAGACGTTTCGGAACTGATGCGGAAGGTTGATCTGAGTAAAAATCACTTCAAGAAGTGGATGAAGTCTGCAAATTCAAGTACATATGCGAGTTTTGTAGCCGTTCAGGAAATAGTCAGGCACGGGAAGCCGTTCACAGATGGAGAATATATAAAAGAATCTTTCATTAAGATTTCAGAACATCTATTCACGGACTTTAAAAACAAGAGTGAAATTGTGCAGAAAATCAAGGATATGCCCCTCTCTGCAAAGACTGTCAAAGACAGAACCATAAAAATGGCAGAAGACATCACCAGACAGCAAATTAAAGACATCAATTCAGCTGTGGCCTACTCAATTGCCTGTGATAAATCTAAAGACAAAGGTGATATTGAACAAATAGCGCTGTTCTGCCGGTATGTAAACTCTGCTGGGCCACAGGAAGAAATTATTGAGTTGATACCACTAAAAGGCCAAACACGGGGTGAGGACATCTGTGAGGCTGTCTTGAATTGTTTAAGAGCCAAAGGAATAAACACCACCCACCTGGTGTCAGTGGCTACTGATGGAGCACCAAGTATGACAGGAGCGCAGAAGGGCTTTGTGGCTTTACTGCAGAAGTCGCTGGACAGAAAGCTGCTGACTTTTCACTGCATCCTGCACCAAGAGGCACTGTGTGCTCAAACATTTCCTCCGGAATGCACAGAAGAAATGAATGTTGTCATTCAGATTGTCAATAAAATAATGGCAAAAGGTTTAAATCACCGTCAGTTCCGTTTGTTACTGGACGAACTGGAAAGCACATATTCTGATCTCCAGCTGCACAACAAAGTCCGGTGGCTGTCCAGAGGGGAGGTGCTGAAACGCTTTGCCGCGTGTCTGGAAGAAGTGAAAACTTTCCTGGGCAGCAAAGGGCTCACATTTCCTGAGCTGGAACAGCCAGAGTGGCTGGAAAAGCTACACTTCATGGTAGACATGACAGCGCACCTGAACACGCTGAACACAGCTCTTCAGGGGAAAGGACGCACAGCCCTGCACATGCTGGAGGAGGTTTTGGCATTCGAGCGCAAGTTGACGGTGCTTGGCAGAGATTTACAGAAAGGTACACTGTCACACTTCCCCAATTTGCGAGAGAGTTCAAAGAAGCTCACATGATAAATTCGGAGTATTTACATTCTGCAATCATCGCAATGCAAACATCGTTTGGGAAACGATTCTGTGAGTTCAGAGAGGAAAAAAACACTATCACTCCCCTAAGCCTCGATCCATCCCTGCTGAATACGACTGCATTGGCAGGTGTGAGTCAACCTGATCTTGAGATGGAACTGGCCGACATAGCCGACAAAGACGTATGGGTGTCGATGTTGCCCGTCAGAAGGCCGTTCTTGCTCAGAATCACAAATGGCGTGATATTGAAAACCTCCCCAAAACGGACCAACTTGTGTTCGAAACTTGGAATGCTATCCCCGACGTTTATGTGAACATGAAAAAGTATGCACTTGGAGTCCTGTCGATCTTTGGATCCACATATGTATGTGAGCAGGTGTTCTCCAACATGAACTTTATTAAAAGCAAACATCGCGCACGCCTCACAGATGACAGCTTACGATCCTGTGTGAAGATGAAGGTGACGGCATACAGCCCTGATGTGCAGACGCTGTGCGCTGAGGTTCAGGAGCAGAAATCACATTAACCAAGTATGATAAATATTTTAATTGCCTATTATTTTGCACATATTCATATTTTTTCATTGTTCAGTAAAATAGTCCTTTTATTTTTCAGGTTGACAGCTGACTGCACGCGCCAGTAAAAGGATGACGGCACACAGAGAGAGGACGGCATTTTTGGTTTGCTGACGGTGGATAATTTAAGTTCAGTGTTTTTTTTTCATAAATACAAGAAGGACTCAAATAGACATTGAGTATTTTACTTGAAAGTAACCTTCAACCCAACGTCAACGTCTTTTTTTCGGAGCTCAAAATGTTTTGTTGCATGCAGAAATGTAATTTTGTTTTCTCTGCAGTCGTTCATTGATTTCATAAATGCAACACATTATAGTTTGTTTATACATAGCATAAAGGCAAAAAAAACGTTATATGCAGTGTTATTTCATTTTAAATGTCAAAAGGGTTTCGTGGCTCCCAGTGTTTTCTTTACTGTGGGAAACGGGTCCAAATGGCTCTTTGAGTGGTAAAGGTTGCCGACCCCTGCACTAGGTCATATACATGACTTTCACAAGAAGTCTTGGTGATGATCTGGCTAACTCATTTGTTGCTCTAACAACAACACCAGATCGTTTTTAAGGCCGGCTTTGTCCAATCATCCCCAATCAAATTAAGATACGTTGTTCAAGCAAACTGGCAACGGTAATGAAAACAAATAAAAAACAACCTTCATGAGCTGAAGACAAGTGTATTATTAGCGATTATCTCAATAAGGCACGAGCGCATGGCATTGTTGTTGAATTTTTTACAGCGTGCATCTTCCGCATTACTTCGGCAACGCCGCTCCTGCTCAAACAAGCCGTGCTGATGCGTAATTGATCTGAGGATTGAGAGTACACACACACAAAAAAAGGTCTGAGGTAAGAAATCGTTCTTGGCGAGTGAGATTGACGAGAGACCAGAAAAGGAGACGGAGAGAGCGCTGTATTTTCCCAGCCTCCTGAATAATTGAAGGGGGAGAGGGGGGCGGGGGATTGTGAGGCATTGGCTTGTGAGCTGTGTTATCTGCCACCCCGGAGCAGCTATCCAGTAGCTGAGCTGTTCCACCCACACACACACACGGTATCTGATAGATGGGAGGCCTGGTGGCGTCACCCCCGACGTCTATTATTCGCACACACTCAACACTCCGGGTACTACGACGCCGGCGCTCAGTGAGTGATACAGTGGAGCTGCATCGAGTCAAGAGGTGCATGAGCTCAGGATGTGCTGTGTGTGCGCATCTCTTAGTGGCAAAATGTGGATTGGTGAGAGTAAAGCATGGCCGAGAAGAAGGAAAAGTGCGCCAGTTTTTGTTGTTTGATTGTGTGCGTGTGTGTGTGTACTAAGTTCATGCATCCATAAACGCGTGTGTGTTCATACCTCGTCGGCCCCAAGGCGAGCTTCGACTTGATGAATTTAAAGATGTGTTCGTCCGATCTGAGCTGAAGAGCTTTCTGTAAACACACACACACACACACACAGATATAAGGTCATCTTGTCAAGGCTAAAAGATCAGCATGCTGAGATGTATAAATAAGTAAATATGGGGAGGAGGGCTGCAGGGAGGGGGGAGGTAACGCAGTAGTAACGGAGAAAGGGGAGGAGAGGGAGATATAAGAGGAGGAGCACCTTGGTCAGGTAGTTGATGGTGAAGGTGAGGAGGAGAACCATGGCGCTGTGGAGAAGCAGTTTGGCCAGACGAGCCAGCGTGCTTCCCGTCTTCAGACCGGACTGCAACGAGAGATTAGTCAATACAAGGCTGTCATTCTGCAAAAAACACTATTAAAATATATGTCTTTTGATTGAAATATTGTTCTCACAGTACTGAAAGCTATGCCAGTGTTAGACCATGGAGTCTTGATTTGTGAAGATCAACAGTCAACCGTCGTTACATTTTAGATTTGTCTTCAAAAAGATGGTGAATGGTGTTAAACGTAATATTTGTTTGGGGGGGGGGGGGGGGAGAGCAGGCTGGTGGAAGTGAAAACAAAGACAAGGGCCAGTCGATTGCAGGAGGGCACAAGATGGTTATTGGCCAAGCGCAAAGCGCCAGCTTGCACATTAACCAGGCGGCAGCCAAAAGTGTCATTTTGGCCGTTAATATTAAATAGCTACAGCTGATATAATTTGCCGTTGAAGGATTTCTTTTATTTAAACCCGTGAAAGCTTGAAAAAAAAAGTTAAATCTGTTGATACGCTGCAGACTTTTTCTTATAACATGAATTTTTTATGTTTGGACCGTTCTCAACCTCTGTCTGTCTTTCTTCCCCCCTTTCAGCCCGTCACATGAAATGTTTCTGTAATTGTTACTGTGATACGATCTGATTGAACTCAGATTGCATTCACAGCTGTGTTTCGAGAACGAGCTACAACAACTGTCTGGACGTTGGCACTCTTGCGATGTTGTGTTTGTTCTCTGTGTTCCCAGTTCCTGCTCTTTACTTTTATTCCACACACACCATCACTAACCTGGCAGTGCCTGATGACGAGTGCGGCTACGATGAAGCTCAGGACCAGCGATCCCAGTATCATGGAGTTACAGAACTGGAGGAGCCACACACTCAGCAGACTGCACACTTGGACAAGGTACATAGTGGTCACCTAGATGGAACACCACACACACACACACACACACACACACACACACACACACACACACACACACACACACACACACACACGCACACACACACAGTGAAGTGAGAATTAAGCCATGTCACACGTGTACTTCAATGAATACCTGCAAAACGGAAATACTACTTTCCAAGTGGGAGGTAGTCACGACTGTGCCCTAAAAGAGCTATTAAAACCGAGGGACTTTCCGTCGGCCGAACGGCGCCACTTGAAGAGATGTCTTACATACTATATCTCCAAATTGTCCGGTCCTTCTCTGAGCCGTACCTGTGTGGTCGTCAGGAAATCGGCACAGTCCATTGTGTATATGATGAGAGCCTGAACGAGCAGGATGAACTGGTTGAACTGCCACGTCAGACAGAAGCAGAACGTCGTCACGTACATCAACCACACCACCACCTTCTGAGGAGGGGAACACACACACACACACACACACACACACACACACAGACACACGGAAACACACACACAGGGGTTAGTCATATAAACTGGTGATGGTTGATCATAGTGGATGGGTTGTTATCGGATAGCATTGGCAATTGGGATAAATACCCTTTAGTCCGTTATTGTAATAATGTTGAATATTGTCACGGGCCGCCTTGCTCACTATGGTAATATAGTGAAAAAATAGAGCCTGATTATTATTTTTTTAATTTATAGAATTTATAATGTAAGACAAAATAGACTCATACAATGTTGCTATTTATTTTATTTTATTTATATTTTTGTATGCAGTGGTGGGGGGGACCTTGTGATTTAATCCCCTGAACCCCAAAAATGGAAAAGCATGTTTTCTTTAAACTGATGGCAAAACTACACCGTTCATCACCGCCAGAAACAGTAAAAACTGTAATAATAATAATCGTTGGATTTTCACATTTCCGACATCATGTGTTTTCTATTGTTAACACTTGGAAAAAGGGTATAAATAGATTCCATTGTAATTTTTTGGAACTTATATATATTTTTATGATTTATGGCATTTTAACTGTGTTATACAGCACACCCTACATGTTTGAGTTTTCTCTACCTCAAGCAATGTTAAGAAAATGTTTGTTTCCCAACTAAATGTAAGGTTTTTCGTGTCAGTGGAGTTTTAAGCACATTTTAATGATTATCGGGGAAACATTGTGAACCGCAACAGTTTTTTGGTCAGGATAATCGCTACGTAAAATGTTCCCATGTTTAGTTGAGTGTGCCGAGATGAAGCCCGTTGCGTGTCTTTTGGTTTTACGTGTGTGTACCTGCTGCAAGGCGGTGAGCTGAGGCCTGAGGTAACAGGTGATGGTGGTGACCTGCAGCGCTAGGAAGGGCAGAGACCAGTTCTCTCTGAGGGAGATGGTGAACTCCACACGAGTGGTATCGACCCTGATAGTAGGGAAAAAGAGGGAGGAGAGGGATGGAAATCTATTTTAAAAAGTGAGGTAATATCAAAAACTCACAATTAAAACGAGGTGAGACACACTGCCTTTGCTTTGTGTGCGGATGGAGCTAAACAACCACGAGGAGTAGTTCTCTTAAGGTGGACTGGCTGGTTTTCAAGTGAACGACAAGTATGTTTCAAACTCTGCTGTTTCCTCCTTGACCAGCAATTGATTTTTATTTTCCACTCAACCCTGAAAAAAAATAAAACGTACAGTTCAGTGTCGCCCCCCACTGCTGAGGAGCTCTGTTCAGCTCCGCTCGGAGCAAATGAGCAGAGCTTCAAGGTCTGCCTCCAGGGTAGTTCGTAACATCCCTAAACGTGGTTCTAACTTCGCACGATCTGCTTTATCTTTTAAAGAACGGAACAAGTTCCCCGTCGTGTCGTTTCCACTGAGGTTACATTTTTTCGACGGTTTTCACGACCTGATTTTATAACTTGGTGAGACTTATAGATGTATTATTTTGACACTTGTATTCTGTTTTGTATTTATTATTATTGAAGCGTGTGTGTGTGTGTGTGTTTACACATGAATGCACAGTTGCTTATTACCCACCTGTTTAGGATGTACCAGACACCCGTGAGCGTGCCCGCCAGCCAGGAACCCGACAGCAGCCATGCCGTGAGGTACAGAGCGATCACGTACACCGCTTGGAGCGAGAACACTGTATAAATGTAGAAATACACTGGCTCCAGGTAGGACTGGGCCACACGCGCGCGCACACAAACACACACACACACACACACACACACACAGAGACACACAGAGAGAGAAAGCATTAGTTAATTAGGCGCAGTAAATAGACAGAGTTGACTGCAGTGACTGCGATCCGACTCGGGCACCCAGGAACATTGTGTGGCCTTTTCAAAGTTTGGTCTGATATTTCCCTCGCCGGCATTCGTGTCGCGGTCAAGATCTCCGGGGGAGCTAAGTAACCGGTCCTCGGTTAATTGATATGCCAATATGGAAACCTTTTCCTCCGAGACCACAATGTAAAATGCCACAGCACTTCGACAGCCTCGACAGCCTCCCGACGCGGCTATTATTCATAACGGTGCCAGGCACTCGGTTAATGATGACGACAGAAGAAAGAATTGGCAGCGTGCGCGGTTGTTTTTACATTCCTCACACGTTGAGAAGGCTGTTTTTTTATATTCAAAACGGCAGGGAAAGTCACAGAGGCAGTCAATCTTTTTTTTTTTTCATGTTTTTAAATCGTGGCCGTCATTACTCTAATCTTTTTGTGTTTTACAAGCCAATTGTAAACAGCTGAGCGATGGGGTACCTGTATGGGCAACAGTCTGTAGAGAACACTGAGAAAGACCTCTTGGTAGATATTCATTCGCTGCAGGAGATTGATGGTCCTCTTGGATTCTGTCAAGTTGTCATGAATCAAATCCGAGAGCCCTAGGAACGAACACACACACACACATATAAATATATATATATATATAAAATGACACTATTTCTTCACAGTGACAGAGAGTGATAATGCTTATTGGGAGGAACAGTTTTGATTCCTCCCTTAGCTCATTTACAGAGTACGCTGCTGTTAAAGAACAGTGTGTGAAATATCCATCAACGGCTAAAGGCACAGAGCGTTCAGCTTCAATCCAATCCCGGAGTAGCTGAGGGCACCACGGGATAGCCGACAGCGCCGGATTGTATTCGACCTTGGGAGCCCTAAGCGTCACTTCATTTGCTCAATTAAAAATAACTAAATACTTTCGCTCTTCTTTTCTAACATTTCAAATGTTTGGGGTTTTCACGCTGGGTTTTATATCATCTGAAGGTAGCCTTTAAAGCCGATAAACCTCCACCAACGCCATAAAGTTTTAAATCAAATAAAACATTAACCTTTGAGGGGTGGTCAAACACAGCAAATGTCATCTATCAAATTGATTATGAGAAGAGATGAGTCAGGACCTGGGCGGCACAGAAGTGGCCAAAGAAGCTTTATATTTTAAACGAGAAGGAAAAAAAGCTTGCACCATGCTTTTGCCAAGTTGCCACAAACACAAATGAATTATAATGTTGCTCCATATCTGCTGGATGTGTCAATGAGCAACTGATTTTGTGTTTCTGCTACCAGTGGCCAGAAAGAAAAGAAAAGTCTTATTGCAGGTCTAAAAGCTAATTAGCATTTATTGAATCTGTGGTTTTGTTTTCTGTAGGTTTGATCATAATTTCAGCTGTGCTAACATTTTACTCAAATCTGGGAACGGGGCAACACGGGTGCAACACAGTCAAAAGGGCCAGACGATAACACAAGTTACCACTTATATATAAAATAAGTATAGCGCTCAAATCGCAGGACGTGCGACATTACATATTTTTTGCTGCTTGTTACAAAAGTAAAACTTGCACAGTTCTCATTTTCTATAACTAATCCAATGTTTTCCCATTAATAACCACTTTATTTGTTGCCGTGTCATCATCATTCATATTAGCACAACCAATGTGTTTATGATGATTACTTTTACTTATTTGTGAACCAAATTGCTGTAATTTCCAGATTGTAATATCGATCAAGACCGTCTGACGTCGCTATATTCCTTGCACAGTCGCGCTCGAACCATGCAGACTGGTACCGGCGTTCTATCGGCGCGTCCGCACGCGGGCATCATCGTTCCGAAATGGGGCACTGGGTGCAGCATCATTACTATGCATTGGGTTTGACTGGAACAAAGCGTGACACTAAACCTGCAGCAGAGGGATGAGTTTGTGCTGCAGGCTGGGATGTGTCAGCCCGATCACGGCTGTGTTCTTGATGCACGTAGGACCATAAAAACCAGCACCGTTTTCCATAAACTAAATACATATTACTACCCACACACACACACACACAGTGCACTCCCCTACAACCATTTATTTTTCATCTTTCTTTCAAACTGTTCTTTTTTTGCTTTCTCCCCTTGTCTTTTCTCTCCTCCTTCTCTTTGCTCCCTTTCTACCCTTAAGTCCTCATACTTCTGTCACTGTTCTTCCTTTTTCTCTTTTCATGCCTACCTCCATCCTTTTTTCCACCACCTCACTTATTTGGCTTTCCTTCATCCCATCTTTTATTTTCACATTTCTTCCATGACGCCCTCCCTGTATTTTCCTCCTCCCTTCTTAGCACCGTAACTCTCAGTAACTTATGTAGTTTGTGCATCATCAAGCCTTTCTGCGTGACGAGAAAAGAAACTGAGCACAGAGTGGGAGGTCAGCCAGTTCCTCAAACTGATTGCAGCTCAATTATTTGCATTAGTGGAAAATTAGGCCCGCTTCCAACAAGGTATTTTAAATGATAATGGGAACAAATAATTAGACTAATTTCCCTCAGACCAGACTGTGCGTCACAAGAAACTGTTTTTTGGTATGGTTGGAAAATGGAGGTTGGAAGAAACCGCACTCTCTATGTAAGAGTGGGTAGAGACAGCCATCTGGTGTCTGTCCATGTAAAAAAAAAGTAAATTGTGTCAAGATCTTGAAGACATGGTTGCAATAATTACATCATTTAATTATATATAATTATATCATTTTATAATGAACTCAGCTGTAGCTAGCTACCGACTTGATAGGGGTGGGATGGTTCTGAAACCGTGACACCAACGTCCATGTCAGACCCCTGATTAAGCTTGTTAACATTAAGCTAACGTTAGCTACATTAACTGGTTAAAAAAAAAAGTAATCACTGGCTGACCCTTTTGTTATATTGGCTGAACAAAAAGACTCCTGCAAAAGGGTCATAAATATATGTTTAATAGCTAGACAAATGATATGAAGCTAAAACACTGAGGCTAAAGCTATACAGTGAATTGCTGTTTAGGTTAGCGGTTTAGCAAACAGTCAATTACACTCACAAAATTAAGGATGACATAGGTAGGCTGGCTGATATTTGATAGGATCAATAAAAGGGCCATTATCGGTGCGGTATGTATACGGAAAAATGATGTCACCACCATAAACGCAGTTTATACCTTCCTGTATGGACGGAGCCTGCAACATCTGCTTGTAGTAGGAGTAGTACAGTCCACACTCGGTCCGAAACGAGATCTCCCGCTCCACCTCCTGAAAGCAAAAGAATATGTATATATTATATCATTATTTGTCGCCAGAAACCAAAGACTTCTGTTTCTCTGAAATATGGAAAACAGATATCCTGGCAAAGCATGACAGAAACACGGAGGATAGAGGCAAAGCTGCTAATACACCCATAATCCTTGGCAGTAACAATGAGACAGGTAGTGTGTGTGTGTGTGTGTGTGTGTGTGTGTGTGTGTGTGTGTGTCTGTGTGTGTGTGTGCTTAGATGATGGCTTCCCAAGAGATTTCCCGCTTGCCATGCATGATTACTGTTCCACAGGGGGGTAAAAAAACAGTAAGCAACCAGCTGCAGAATATTAACTCCATCAATCTATCGCGTTCCGTTTTCTAAATAGTTTAACAGCTGTGCTCTGTTCAAAAATAAATTATTTGACCACAGCGATACCTTTAATTTGACATATTGGCTGTGATTTGACTGTTGGGCGTTTGTCAGGCCGAGGGACACCGACATCTGCTCATTAAAAAACAACAAATATTTCAGAGTATTACTATGATGCCATTTATGTCATTTTTTCCCCAGTATTGATCTATGATTCAAAGCTCATCCCACATGAAATTAATTTAAAAAACTGAAACAACTGGATTGTTTCAGCTCAACGCTGATTTCCAGTCACATACAACAGAGCTATCGTTCAAATATAAAGAGCTTTTCTAGTCTTCCGACCACTCAAAGCGCTGTAACACTACATGACATCATTCACCCATTCACATTCATTCATACACTGATGGGAGGAGCCACCTGCCCATCAGGAGTAACTAACATTCACACACAGTAGTCACAGCTACGGGAGCATTTTTGGGGTTAAGTGTCTTGCCCAAGGACACATCGACATGGGCTAGTGATAATATAAATGCTTATATATTGTTATAATGTTATGCTTTTGTCAGGTTACTCAAGTTCAGAACAAAACGTAGCAGCTGAAATATGTGTCAGAGAAAAGTCCCTGGAAAATATTCTGATGTCTGCTCTCATGAGGGAGGGGGACTGAGACCGTTGCACGGCTCAGTCCTGTGAGAAGGGCTCAGGAGATGGAATTCTTGGAATTCTTCTCCTCCTAGACAGTTCAGTGCCAATCCGAGGTTAGGATGACGCAATGCGAACCTGTGACGAAATCTGTGTATTAAAAGGCCGAACTTTGCTTGGGGAAGAGAGTTCTTCTCCTCTCAACCTGTGTGTTGTCAGAAAAACTCCCCTGTGATTGCAATTGAAATTGCAGCGAGCGCTTGCACTTTGCATGTGATCAGAGAATAAATCTACCAGAACGAGAGAAGTTGTTGGCTCAATTCTTCCGAAGGCTCTACCAGGCATACCATTTTGACACACGCTTACACTAGCGGAGCCGGGTATCGAACCGCCGATCCTCTGATTGAAGGACGACCCTGCCAAAGTTGCCCACAAATAAAGTTGTGTCCAAATACACTTTGTATATAAAACTTCCCGTATTGTGTGGTGACTCGTCAAAATGGCTGCTGTGACAAGGGCCTGTTCTCAGGTCATCAGTGAAGTGTAGGAGCCACTGTGCAGACTGGAGCCTCCGTTTACGGGGACAGCTGTTCTCGTATGAACCTCTGCGGGCTGATCGTGCCTCGTTAGATCCAGCTCGTCTCACATTTCATTCATCATGAGCCATAATGACCTGGTTATGGGGTAGAATGGCCTCACAGATTATTGTGGGAGATTGCAAACGAAATGGGTCATGAGACTCCAAAAGAA
Source organism: Cyclopterus lumpus (assembly GCF_009769545.1). Classification (NCBI taxonomy): domain Eukaryota; kingdom Metazoa; phylum Chordata; class Actinopteri; order Perciformes; family Cyclopteridae; genus Cyclopterus; species Cyclopterus lumpus. The sequence goes on along the minus strand of NC_046968.1, from coordinate 4,909,555 downwards.
CCCCTGGTAACAATGGTCCCATGGTGGGACAAAAACACCATTTCGAAACACAGAAATATAATATAAGGCTTGTTTTGCTTCATGTACAATTGTCCCCCTAAAATTCACCATGCTGTGCCTCAGGTAAGTTAAATTGTGTATATTGAACATAATTCCACAGGATATTCGCTCGTTTGCAATGTGCTCGGCTAATCAAAGTTTCCAAATGAGCGTGGCGTCAGAACTCCTACCGTGAGCTGAGAGAACCAAAGCAGATTCTCGTGTATGGCGTTGACGCACCAGGCCTGAGTCAGCGCCAGCAGCCCGGCTAACGTCAGCCCGGCCGCCGCGGAGACGCACCGTCGCCAGGGCAGGATGCCCGGACCGGAATGAGCACCGGGTCGTCTGAGCAGAAACGCCTCCCCCGGGCCGCTCCACTCCATCCCCAACATCGCGTTACTGCTGCATCGCCCTTCGGTTGCAACATCTCGCGGAGGGCCCGGATGACGTTGCAGCTTGCTGAGCTTAACTCTCTTGCGCAGCTCCATTGCCCGAGACGACGGAGATCATCAATACACTCTTGGATCCTTTGATGCGCTGGATTCAGGTAGATAAACAGCACGCTCCCGGGCTGAGCTATAGAAGTGATCCAAATCCATTACGGCAGGAAGTGTAAATGCAGTGCGCTTCTCTCTTCTTGAAGTCGGTCCAAATAAATTAACTTTTTAATCGCTTCAAGTTCCTCGCCAAAAGGAAATGTGCAAAAAAAGCTTTCTCCGAGGGAATGAGCAGCTATTTTCCTTCTCAATCCTCCGCAAAACAAGCGTTGGCTTTCCACCAAGAACTCTGATGAGATAGCTAATCCTCAGTTTAAATTAAGGTCAAAGAGAACAGGCCCAGTTAACAAGTTCACGCGTTGCTCATTACCCCGTAAGCTACTTCCTTCCTCGGCAGGCACCGAGCCTCCTCTTTTGCGTTTCCCTCTGTTGACATTTCCTCTTCATGGCTCTTGTTTCCGAATAACTCCCATCCCTGGGAGTAGCGTCGGAAAGAATCCGGCCTCGCTTCCGTCCGGCGCCGGCCTCACGTTGCGCTCCTTCAAACGAGAACCAACATACGCCTCGCTCGAACTGCAGCAGACACAACAAAAAGCAGTCGTCTTCGACCTTAGCTGCACAGTAGGGCTACGAACAACGGGCTGGGCTGGAGATAAGTGGTGCAGTCAGAGGGAGGGGAAGAAGAAGGAAGGGGAAAAAGAGAGAGAGAGAGATGCACTGCTGGTGACCTCTTGTCTATAAAACACACACATGCACACAGGAAAAGAATTTGATGGGGTCGAGGTGAGGGGGCGGGAACGTCACTCGGAAATATACGGGGGAAACATTTGTGAGAGGGCTTTGTGGATCTGGGACCAGTGTCAGGTTGTGAGCACATGTCTGAAAGAGACTCGGCGCTGTGCCGGGACCGTCCCTCACGCCACACGTCAGAGGAGGACCGCCAATAATAAGTGTGTGTGTGTGTGTGTGTGAGAACAAACCCTTCCAGACCCTTTGACCCGAGGCGGAACACCACGACTGCATTCTGCTCTCCAACATCGCGGCCGAGGAGGCCACATGTGAGATTATTAAAACCAGTCGTCGTACCCCCCCAACCCCGGTTCTTTATTACATTTCATTTAGCTGTTCTGTTCGGCAACAGTTTCTCCGCAGACTGCCAGCATTCTGATACCATCAGTCACGTAGGGTCGGACGGCAACAACAGCCAAGAGTACAAAACAGCAAGCGGGCAGGACTCCCAGACTCACAAATGACTTTCCAGCATGTTTCACGGTCCTTTCCATCCAACTTGACCTGGACACACTTAACAGAGTGTGTGTGTGTGTTGGAGAGTGAATGTGAGAAAGAAAGGCAGTGGATCTCTAAGGGCAGGAAACTAAATACATAATATCAGCTATAGGGAGGAACAGCAAGCAGTTTGAGGTGAAGTCAGACTGCAGCATCAGCTGTGTTCAAACAGTGTATCTGTGTATATATATATATATATATATATATATATATATATATATATATATATATATATATATATGTGTGTGTGTGTGTGTGTGTGTGCATTAGTGATGGGTATGGTTAGAATTTTATTGAAACTAGTACTACAATGCTGAACATGAGGGTTTTATTGCGTTTGTGCTGCCGCTAATGGGGTGAAATGTAGTCTCACCTTCCATCTTTTTGTTCTCACTGCTTCTTTGAAGAAAGCAATATGGCACCTTCAGTTCCCTGTGCATATATGTATATTATATTTCTGTATAGAGATATATATATACCCACACACAAATGGAACTGAAGTATATCACATATAAGAAATATAACATTTTTAAATAAAGTGAAAATATTCTAAATTTAAGTAACGTTGAAGTGTACATTACAGCAGTACATTTCTTTACACACGTTGTTTTCACATATAAAAACACAATTTTCAGATTGAATTACAGTCTAAGACACAGACTGTGATAGCATTACCAGAAGAAAACACTGCACACACACACACACACACACACACATGGGTGCAATGTGCGATGATGTCAGCCAGGAGCCCACTTATGTGGGAACATTTCAGGGAGATGTTCGCCAGGCATGTAAAGTGACTTGCATTTCTTATGAATGAAAGCATCTGTCTGCCTCACACACACATACAGATAGAAAAAAGAAGAGAAAACTACAACAACTTAGGACCACAAAACCGTGTCCGTACGGAATCCGTCGCTCCGTGACAAAAGCTCACGAATGATCCCGTGCAGATTGCCTCCATGTTGCCCGAGACACAGAAGAAACACCTGTCTGTCACTGAGAGTTATTGCCGACGAATAGGACGGAATTCTGAGTGGCAGATTTCAGATTTCCTGTCTTCCCTCTTCTGTTCTGCACAAAAAAGGGAAAGTTCATTCCCCTGTTTAGTATAATTGCTTCTGCAAAATCTGGACCAATAACTCTGCTAAGCTCACTAGTTTGTCTATTAATTTAGCTTTTGGTAATTCTGCAGAGTTGCAGATACAGAACAGGCTGCTCTAACCGGTGTTTCCCCCATTCTTCATTCATTCAGCGGCGAGAGTGCCTCTCTCGGAGCAGAGACCGGTGAAAGGTCTAAAACCTGTGTGTGTGTGTGTGTGTGTGTGTGTGTGTGTGTGTGTGTGTGTGTGTGTGTGTGTGTGTATGTCGTTGGAGGAGCTCGGCCCCCACACAGAAGGCAGAGGAGGTATGTGCTGCAGCGTTCTAACTATTTCCACCAAATTTTGTTCACTTTTGGGTTTTTTAGGGTGCCATAAAATATAACAACAGACATTTGAAACTTCATTCATAAACCTTGATAGAACCTTCGGTTGTTAAAAAAATACTAAATGAATGACATTCAGTACGGCCCTGCTAACCACACTCCATGAAACTAAACCAGGCCAACCATGTGACCTGCATTCCTTTTTCGAACCACTCTTTCAACTACCCAAACAAATGACAACTGCTGCACCGCGAAATTAGGCTAAATAAATTAATTATTTTAATTAATTTGCACGTTGCCCCAGTTAGGACTCTGACAGGGCGATCTCTTCTGCCACGTCAAACGAGATAGCGTGCTATGTATATCTTAGTCTGAACCACAGCAACGGTTGAGCTTTGGAAAGGGGATGACACGTTTAAAAAAAGACACCGCATCTTGCAGGCACGGTGTTCTGTTGCTGAACACTGAGAGAAAATAAAGGTCTGTGTAAGCAGCAGTCGCCTTGGTGTTTCAAATTCATTTAACGGGCTCAGAAATAATCTACTGCAGTGCATGGAAAAATAATTGGGCCAGGCATGAAGTTTAGAAGGCGTGTTTTGGACGCCGATGTCGGAGCTACGTTTCCTCTTGAGATGAGTGGAAGTGTGTGGAATGTTTTTTTGCTTTTAAACCGGGAGATGTTTCCACCTTTAAATACCCACATCTGGGATGTGCTCGATGAATCTTCCACATGGACGTCAAATCCTCGGATGACCTCTGCGTGAAAGTGTCAAAACCCTGTGGGCGCCCATCAATCCGGCCATCTCTGCTACTTCTTAACTGCCGTGTGAGAGACTTTAAAAAGGGGGCCATGCGCTTTCGACATTCACAGATCATCTTTCTCGGATGGCGCAAACTCAAATGGTTGGTGTCACACTGTCGGTGACACGTACAGTTATTATCCAGGTAGCAACACGCGGTTCTGAAGCCAGGGGGCGAATACTCTGATTGCAAAAAGAAGTATGGTTGTTTCGAAGAGCAGTGGTTATGCCCCACTTCAGGAGGAAGAAAAGTGTTCATGCCCCACCGCCCCAACAAAATTGTAACAAAATAGCCCATGCTGAATTTGTATTGAAATAACCTTTTGTGACTCCTCCATCTGTGCTTTTTCAAATAATAGAATACCAAAAATTGCAATCACAGAAAAGCCGATCTCACGGTAGGATGTGGCGAGTCGGCAAGAATCTTGCATGCGGAACCTGTTAACGCCGTGACATAAACATTTACACAAATGTACAGGCGTTTTGCCATGTATTTATTAATGACTTGTGTTTTATTTCTGTGTACTTTGTATTTTTGTAATATGTGAAGTTCTTAATAAAGGTATTTTTGCATTTCCTCCTGCAATTTCCTCCTGCACCTGTAATACCACTGCGCCCCACTAGAGCGTGCGCCACACAGTTTGAGAACCACTGATTTAGAGTCAAATAGACCATAAAGCAAGGCGGGACTACAAGGTGATTGACAGGTTGCTACCAGAGTCGTGTACAGCATCTCTACGCTACTCCTCCATAGTTCAAATATGGTCACTTCCGTTCACTGGTTGCACAGAGAAAAACAAGATGGGGACGGCGAAAAAGTCCAAGATACCGAACTCAAGTCTTCAAATCCGTCACGATGACAACGTACACTTCTTATATACAGTTTATGGTCCTTACTAAACCCCTGAGACATCTATACACGTGTTATGGTACATCATTGGACAGAAGGATTGGCAACAAGTCAGCACATCATATTTCACATCATACGATTTTGTTTTGACATCAATATACACATAAACTGCTACGCTTATTTTGCTCCATTCTGGTATGAAGAGAAAGTCACAAAATGTACCTCAGAAAGATCTGGCAGTTTAAATTTAGCCATTTTAGGAGCAAATATTACACCGAGTCTCAGTTATTTCAAGAAACATCCGTCTTCAGAGTGTGATCCCTGCAGCCTCCCTCAACTGTATGCTCTCGGCTTCCTTTTGGTCCTCTAACTGTTGACTAGACCCCCTTTTCCCTGAAAACTGTCTGTTGTAAAATGCATCCAAAAATAACAGCTGTATACCTAGTCAATATGCATATAAAAAGAACATCAGTGGCATAAAGCTATAGTGGATTATAGCCCCTGAATGCAACAGGACTTGACACTAATCTAGGATTTTACAAGACACGGGATCTTTTCTGTACTTAAATCCACCATAGACCACCTTAACTGTCATGTCAGCTAAATTTCATCTTTCGGCTGTGTCTATTCACTGCATTTGGGGAAAAAACACTCACCGTGGTGAACTCTGTTGCTGGGTCATTTGGCTCGACTGTCTTGCCGCGTGGTCAGATTGCGTGCAGGTCTAGAAAAGGATAACGTTTCGACACCGACTTAACCGTTCAGCCACCGCCACACCGTCCTTTGATGGCTCAGATCCAGAGGATGCTAAAGCAGAACTAGTTGCATTTGGTTACTAATAACTAGTAACGTTGGGAAAGAGGCACGGCAACCATCATCAAGATGATGAACCATTTATTTAGAGGAAGGGGAGGAAGACGCGTCCAATAGGGTCCCTGACCCCCTCTGGTTTCTCATGAGGGTTTGGGTCAGGCTTTGTTTTCCATGAGCTGTGTGCTTGTAAAGCCCTTTGAGACTGTAACAGTGAACAAGGGCTCTAAATAAACTAGGAATGTCGCTTTAATTTGTCATCCACCCGTGCATCGACACGGCTGACACGGGGGGCCCTTTATTAAAAATGTATCGTCTGGTGATGCGACGTGCCCACCAATATTTCTTTTTGACAGTTTTGCTCTATAACACGGATTAAAAATTCATGTTGCAGGACATCGCTGACAACTTGGAGGAACTCGAGCAGCCAATAATGGCAATTACTGCGATCACAAAAGGCCGGAGGTGGAACACAAATGACAGCTCAAAAGGACATCGGAGCTGTTGCCGAGGACGTGGAAGTCGTCACAGGGCTTGGGGGTATCGCCAGAGCCGGCTCCGTCCTCGAGGGATTGAGAGACACACAGAATCTCTATCATCCCGGGCAGCGAGGAGCGCACATTTGAGGCATTAAAAAAAAAGAAAACTGTCAAACAAAGTCAAGCAACCTCAAGAGCAAACTTCTGGTTTGAAATGAGAGGAAGTGTACATTTAAGGAGGCAGTACGACACAACGTTCAGCTACTTCAGGGGTCGAGGAGTGCCAAGTCCGTCAGTTAGCGCTGGTCTTGAAACGTCTGTTCAAAAAGTGAACGGTTGTTTTTAAATTTGAATTAAGTAGTTGAAAAAGAAACATATATTGCTTGATATCGATTGATTTCAACCGACAGAACTTTAAACGGTTCGTCAACCATGCCTGATTTGTCATCCCTGAGGGACCGCTTAAGTGTAAGTGTTGAAGTTTGAGGTCCAGTTGCTAGGGAGCTGCTTGGCGTAAGACAATAGTAGTGATGCGCAGGTCCCGTTAATACTTCAAAAAACTTCAGCTTTCCCTCTTGATTGATTATTTACTCCATGCACACGTTTATGCACAAAGTGTGTATTTGTACCTGTCTGTGATATATATACAGTGTATATATATATATATTAACCTCTTTTTGAGTCCATTCTGTATAGCGTCCTTTGGCTTTAATAGAGCGGTATTATGTATTAACATCTTGAATAGTTTTTTAGAGAGAACATGAAAGCTTTTGTCAGAATATATGTGTATATGTATTCAGATATAGTTTATTTGTCAGAACTCTGGCCCCTATATGTTAAAACTGTACTGTTGACCATTTCATGGATTGGTTTATTATTTGTTATTCCTGAGAAAGAAGAATATTTAGACTTAATTGCATGCATTGAAGTGTCAGTTTTTCATATCAAGTCAGTATTTTTGTTTTGGTGTTGATTAATTCTGTTTTTGTTTTACTATTTGAATCTACACATATGACATTGATAAAAGGTTCTCATTTAATATATATTAACTCAATACTGAACATAAGTTACATTTATTTAATAATATTTCTTGTAATTTGTTGCATCTTTTCTTCCAGTGTATAGGTGCACCTCCTCCAACAACAAAGTGGGGATGGACGGGCTTGACCTAAACATTGTGACAGTGAAGGGGCCTTTACCTTAATGTTGGAGAACCACAGGTCATTCTCATGCAGCGTGGCCATGTAGATGCAGCACAGAAGGCCGAGACCAACAGACACAGACCAACCGAGCGACGTCCAGATTATTGCCCCCCATGACCAATCACCTGCAGGGACATTAGTGTGTCAGTGTGGACCATAGTTCACTAAATGAACATCACGCTGTAGTGAAGAAGGCTCAACACTAGAGATTGAGACCATAAACTCTACACACTATGTTTACTGAGGGTCGTTTTATCATAGAGTTCTATACAATCAGATTTATTTTCGGAACAAGCCACCCCCTGTAGGTCAGAAAAGAGAATGAAAAAGTTGAAAAGAAAGTTGTACGATTTATGATGATAACAACAGGTGTGTAGGGGGGTTGTTTCAGTGGATACTAGAGAAATACAGGTAACTCATTCTAACTCATTCTATAAATGTCATTGTGTAAAACTTGAAACGCAGAAAGCAAACACGTGACTGCCATATGCGTTGGTGTGGAAGTTGGGAGGATGCATTCTCACCGACAACTTCCCCTTCCTTCTCCTCACTCACCGTGCAGGACCGTCTCGGGATGATGGTCGGTGCAACAGTTGGCCTGCTGGGACTGGGACTCTGCACCGAGCGGGGGCTCCTTCCCCCTGCTGCCCTTCCTCTGACGCAGGGCTGTCATGTCGAAGCACTGCACAACCCAGAATGGGGGGAGTGGGGGGTTAGAGGAGAGGTTGTGTCTGTTTACACACACATATATGATTAACGCATCAACAGATACCCAGTGACGACATACGCGCGCGCGCGCGCGCGCGTCCACAAGCACGTGTCCTCAACACACAGACAAGCAGCCAGCGCGTGCACCGCTTCAATGTGAGCCTCAAAGATTCAACCGCCGAGCCGCACCGTCGTCGTGTTTCGCTGTCTCCGCGGCCGTTCATTCGGCCCGACGGACCGGGTGGACAGGCCTGCACTCACGGCGGCATTTCCTGCACACGTCGCGGCCAGAAACAACATGCGAACATTAGTGCCCGTCTATTGACACCGACAGCACCGGCAAAAACTACACTCGTACCGACGTTACCGTGTGTGAGTCGGACGGTAGGCTAGCCATAAGAGCAGCTGCACCAGTCACTTCACAAGGGTCGTTAGCAGTGATGCGAATGAGTAACAATACGTCAGGGTTAAACTCCTATTGTGTAGCATACTTCTGCAGCCTCATTGAAATTAATGTGCTTCTTTTTTTTCTTCTTCTTTTTTTTGCATAAAGGCGCCCTAGTTAGTTATGACGCCAGGTTTTCTTTTTGTCTTGACAGCAACAAAGACGAATACGATTTGCGCCAACGGTACATTGATATGCCTCACCCTCCTCTACAGCAGCGGCTGGAAGGATGGTCCACCGGCTCTCCTCTACCTCCCCCTTCTTTCTCTCGCTCTCTCTCTCTCTTTCTCTGTATCTCTCTATCTTCTTCGCTCTTTCATTTTCCTCTCTTTTTTTTCTCTCCCCTCCCGTTAGAATTCATCGGTCAGCTTCATGCCGCACTGGGACAATACCGGAACACAAGAGCAGCTGCCTTTCAAAATAAAAGACTCCCTGTTGTGAAATGCGTCTTAAGCCGCTGGAGGAGAGACCGACGTAAAGTCTCTGGATGAGTTGACGCCAGCTGATAACCAGGGGTTATACTGTAGAGGAGGTGAGAAAGATGTACTACTACTTCTACGTGTACGTCGATTACATGCTGTACTGCAGGATATCTGGTGTGGCAAAAGACAAAGAGACCAAAACAAAAAACAAATCAAGAATTGTTTCATCTGTCCTTAATTTCATTAGAAAAAGCCCAAAGTATCCCCAAGAATGTAACTGTAAATGTGTCCTCTTAAGTAATGGGAACATAAGCTTCTTCATAAAAATGTGTAATATTTCCATTGAATCAATTGTCACTTTGATGTGTTGAATAAGTGACAGATTACATGACTTTTTGTGTGTTCCAAATGACTTCATATCATTGTTTTCTGGTTAAATTGCTTGTAAGTGCTTTTTAAATAGTAATAGTTTAAAATAAATATCAATATATTGGGGTCCTGGGTCAAAAGCACCCACTTGCAGCCTATGTAGTTTTATTAAATACAACTATAGAATAAAAGAGATACATAAAATGAGTCCTAAATTAAAGTACCAAACACTATCAGCACAATTAGAGGGTTGTAGTGGCAGTCTGTGATTTTGAAGGAGACACGTGTTCCGTCTATCTTTATTTATTTATTATATGAACATTTAATCAAAAAATGTTTTCCTTCAGATTATATTATCATTATTATCATTAGTGAACATTTTCCCATAATCTTCGTCTCATAAGCCATTTATTCATACATTTCTGTCATATTCATTAAATGTGTTGTAACTCTGTAACACTGTTCATCTGTACTGTTCATCTGAACGAGCTCCCCATTGACATCAGGACAGCAGAAAGTCTCTACATCTTCCGTCGCAAACTAAAAACACATCTTTTTCGACTATACCTTGAATAGGTAGCACTTAAATGCCGTAGTAGCACTTAAATGTCCCTTACCGATAGCACTTTAGTAGCACTTAAATGGCACTTACGGATAGTACTTTGTAGTTTGACTTTATTGAAGAAATTGTACTTGCTTGATTCTTGTTGTTCTGAGTTTGGACTCACGGTTTAATGCACTTATTGTAAGTCGCTTTGGATAAAAGCGTCAGCTAAATGACATGTAATGTAATGTAATGTAATGTACACATGACATCTGTTGCTTCTGTCCATCCGGGGAGAGGGATCCTCCTCTGTTGCTCTCCTGAAGGTTTCTTCTGTTTTTTTGGGAGTTTTTCCTGATCCAATGTGAGGTAGGTCCTGGGATCGTATGTGTACAGATTGTAATTTGTGATTTTGGGCTATACACCAACTGTGTTCAAACAAATCATCTAAAACGCTATTTTACTCTATTAGTAACCAAATGTGCTATTGGTCAGACCACGCAAAGGTAATCATGTAATTTTCTCAATCATTTGCAGTGATATGCTTTTAAAAATTATTATTCTGTATCTCCTTCCAGAAAGCATATAGTTCTAGTTTGGTGAAAGAGCTCTTGGAATGAGCTTGATTTTCTGTCTTTTGGTTGTTTGTTGAAGTTGTTTTATTAAATATCATTTATATGGCGCTGCCATATATATCTTGGTCCTCTGTGCAATCCTGTTACACAGGTAATAGAAAGACCAACCCCCTCCATGGATAGCTGCAGGGCCAAATGGAGGCTAACTGCCAGAAGATTAGGTTAGTATAGGCTGAGATCTCTCCAGTTTCTGATTATCGCTGACTGTCTCCTTCCTTCTTTGTGTCTTACCTGTGTAGTTTTAGGTCCACCACCCCCACTCAGAATGGTCAGTCCAACAACAGTGTGGCAGCTCGGGGCACTGGCATAGGACCTGCTGCGTAGGCGTTGCTTTAAAAACACCAGCTCACCTGAAGTAGACACACGCGCACACACACGCACACACACACACACATACACACACAGTATTTAAATCCAATTTCTTTTAAAAGCTCAAGAACATCCGTTTTTCAAAAAGAACAGTCCCCAGATAATCTGGAAAATCCAGAGACAAGAGTTTGCATTGGAACTACTTCCTGCCGAAGACATAGTCCCAATGTAAACTGTTGAAACGGTTAAATATGTGAATATCATACAATACATCAATACATCAATACATCGTAACAGGGAAGAAGGCAGAGCCTCACCTGTCGTCAAGTAAAAAAAATAAAGAAAGCATCATGAAATTAATATGAATATATTCTCCACTGATCTGTGCTATAAATGTAACTTCTGTATGATTCTGATCATGTTACGCATTTTTATAATCAACGTCGTTGAGACACGCGAGGTGAGGCAGCGACGAGCTGTGCGTTATCGCAGATTGTGCAATCCCTCACAAACTGGGTTGAGCAAGTGCCTTTTGGCATTCTCATTGTTGGTCACCACTGTAATATTTGTAGACACTTTTATTATACGTCCTTTCTTTCCATAGAATAGGTTGTGTGGGGGAGGCAAACAGTACCTCTGCCTCAAGGAAGGGGGCGTGCGAGAGCTCCCGGGTTCTTCTATACTTTTAAAACTAAGAGAAGATCAGGTGGACTTTAATAAATTCACAGATGTTTTTGTCCAGAAGGAGAGACGAATGGACTTCATTTACAAGTAAAGGTAGGACCATGCATACACTGCACTAGGCTATATAGACTAGATTTTTTTTAAGTATGAGTTGTGGAATTGCGATGGCACATTAAAAGCACTCGGAGGGTCCAGAGGAAATGAGCGCTTTAATATGAGCCGCGATACATTGGTAAAATCAAATGTGTACCGTTTGTGTAAAGAATGCTGACATGAAATATTAATTTGAAAAAAAGTAATCAATGTGCATGTGTGAGGAATCTCACACAGTGATTAGATACTCCTAGAGGTTGGAGAGAAAATAGCTAGTTTCAAATGAACAGGTATTAAACTAAACCACCAATTCCAAAAATAAGACCAAAGACACAAATCTCTTTTCCCAAAGGATCACTGAGCTACCACTTAAATCTCTCGCTTTCCAGACTGCCATAACTTCCTGCAGACGTGCCTGGTCCTAGACCCGGAGAGATGTGCCTCCTGAGAGCAGCTACAGTCTCGTCCCTGGCTCAGATAATCCATGAAAGCGTGCGACTGCAGCTCAGTGGTGAGCTGGGTCGTCCTTCAATCAGAGGATCGGCGGTTCGATCTGGCTCTGCTGGCTCATTTCGATGTGTCCTTGGACACTTCACCCCAAATCGCACCCGTAGCTGTGCCTACGTTGTATGAATGTGTGAATGATTGTTAGACAGTGCTGATGGGCAGGTGGCCTCTTGCATGGTAGCTCCTCCCATCAGGGTGTGAATGTGTGAATGATGAAGTAGTGTTGATTGACAAGAAAACATATACAGGTCCATTTACCATGACACCACCTACTCATTTCTAAATAAACATTTTGATCATACAAATAACATAATAAAGATAAGTTTAGGATATTAATAATTATATAATAATAAATAATGTTTTTAGGATATATCTCAAATTAGCATGTTGACGCTAAAATATACATCTGAAATGTGAATAGCACACCACTAGTAAGCTACAGAATTACTATACTGACCTGCCCTTTATGTAGCTACATTAATGGTTGCCAAACCTATTTTTTTAAATTATTTCACAAAAGTAAAATGTTTCTATAATGTAAAATAAACAGATGTTCTGTTGTCCAGATAGTATTTACACAGTTGCTTTGCCGTAGTGCCGTTGCCTAAAAGAGTAGGCAGTCAGTCAGATTTACATGAAAGAAAATATAACAACATTGACTGCAAAAAAATAAAAAATAAAAACACGGAATCAATTGCCAATAGCTCATGTTCATGGGTTAATTAGTAAGAGCTATCATGACTGACCTGGAACGCCGCGTGGAAACATTCTGCTACGATAGGAGACAGAATGATTATCTCAATGGCTCAGTTCCCCAATTATATCCTATTATGTATCCCCTTACATCTAGGAGGTATCTATCATGCATATAGTTTTGCTAGTGTGTGCCCAGGTTGACATATCTGTCAGGGAGATTTCTGGCTTCACCCCAATACAATGGAGGTGAATAGCGTTATCAGTGCAAAATATTACGTTTGAAAAGTTCAAGAGTAATGGGCCTTTGAGGAAAGTGTGACTCGGAGTGGACCGTTTCCATTGGAGAGACTTTCTCTTCAATAAGTAGTCCTCAGGGGTGTTGCAGACATTTTGGTCCGCGAATGATCCCATCAGTGCCCCCAACTTCTACACATCCATGGAAAACGCAAGCCTCCCCAATTTAGACGCCCGGTCCTAACGAGCGCCCCTCGAGACAGCAATCGGGTCGAGTGGGAGATGCTCAGGCCATTCAGACGGAAAGGAGAGCATGTATTCGGGAGGGCGTGACATGAAACACTTGGAGATTATCAAAAGACATTTAGGAAAATAAACTGGCATGACTCGCTGGAAAGAAGGATTACTGGAGAAGACAACTGATTGTTTAATGGCCATACTCTCTGACTCTGTCTCCTTCAGGTCTTGGATCATTTCATCGTGGAGCACACTTACTGCCTGTCCGAAATTGGCCTTAATTCCCATCCTCCCTTCTTCCATTTCTTTAAGTCTGGCCGTCCCAAGCGAGGCAGTGCGACTGCAGAAGATGGCCTATTAAAGAGAACGTTCGGCTCTTCCCAGTGTGCCCAATTGGCGTCCCTTTAGCCGGCATAGGATCAAAACTCCTCTCCCCCCCACTCACTGTAACACAAAACAAGGTTCAGAGCGAGGGAATCTTGGAATTAACCATTAAGTCGAAAAGCAGACCTTTGTCCCTTGAACTGATTTTCGAGTATCTCCAGCTACTCTTCATCCTCTCTTCTTTCTTTTCGCCTTGATCTCCACTTTCATGGTGGGCCCTTTAAAAGGTTTAAGTGGAAAACCTCGATCCTGTAAAGAAATTAATGGACTGGGAAGATTTTTCTTTTTTTTCTGCTCGTGCAGTCACGGTTTTCACGTCGAAACCAAAGGGATTACATTTGTTGTGTACGTGCGGGTGTGTATGCTTGTGCGCGTTTGTGAATTAATGGGAGGTAGTATCTCAGGGTTGAGTTATAGTATTTGAAATTAAATTATGTGGGGAAAAAAGCAAGAATATAAGATGTGCGTTTGCTTTAAATACAGTCAGGGATGTATAGCTCTATTGATTTAGAAATTTCTATTGAAGGCTAAAAGCTCTCCAGATGTTCCACGTCTGGGTTTACGTTATATGATTTTCTAGTTTGTGTTTTTATCATATGAAGTTCTGTGTCTCCCTCTCTGGTCATCTTGTATTATCTGCCATTATCCCATTTTGGTTTGGACTTTGCTTTAATTGGTGTAATATACTGAGTTTCAGAGCATTATTAAAGCAGCAAACAACTGTTTATCTATGTAAAGACCTAGTGGAGTAACGGCTACTAGCGCAGAGCATGAAGTCACTCTCGTTAGTGCATGTGAGTTGGCTTTACAGCATTTTTCAGCAACAGCAATGTAACGTTTGGAGTTTGCCAGCAGGTTTAACAGATTATTGAAAGTATTTCCAAGTTATAGCAACAATTATTTACATGGTCTTCGTTTGTCGGTCATAATCATTTGTTCTTGTGAACGGCCGAATAGTGCGTCACTTTAAATGTTGCCGCTGCAGGGGCAGAATTATCTCCTTTCCTTTCGTAAACGAAGGTCCAGTGTTTCCAATGCTAAAGGAGCGAGTAAAGGAAGCATTGAAGCTCCTTTCCTTTTCATTTAGAGAATTGGAACAGCTCTTATCATGGGGGGCACTTAGATACTTCCGGGGCATTTCACTGTTAGGAACCTCCCTGAGCAAAAAAGACTATTGGATCGCAGCCCAAAGCTCCTTCCCCTTTTTTTTACCTGAGCCACACCCCCTTACACCTGATCAACGTTGACTTGAGGCAGCAAGTTAAAGCAGATGGTAAGAGGGACACAGTGTGCCTTACGTTTAACCTCGCAAGGCTATAGTTCTAGAGTTAATGCGCACATCTTTTAGCTTCACATTTTCTTTTTCTTTTTTTGGCCTTTCAAATTTACATTAATTATTAACTAACTTCAGATATCATGTCAATCAGTCTAAATCAACTGTCCAATTTAAAATGATCAAATATATGAAATCAGATAAGGCATGAAAACATAACATTGCTTTCTTTTAATAAAGCCACCTATAATAAACAATAGCGAGTCATATATATCATCTCATATTGTGATATTGTGCCCGAATTAAGTCCATAGGAGTTCATAAAATTATAGAGGGGATCGAATGAGAAGGCAATCTGTACAAACACTCAACATCATTGATCCTCTGCTGCTTATTAAGTGCTACATACTTCTTCATTTTACATATAATTGTTAACTATGTCACAAAGTAATCAACACTCTCTTGTTTACTATCAGATTACTCTCCAGCTCTCACTTCCCCTGTGTGATACCCGTGTGCTCTAACAAGCCAACCACACTGCTGGTACAGAACCAAGACTTCATTCGTGAACGTATTTGTGCTTCAGTCTTCATATGTGAATATGAAAATGTAACCAACGGCTCGGTTGAAGAAGAAATAGCCAAACTTAAAACTTGTAAAAAGAGTTCCCTCGTACCAGGAAGATGGAGCTCAACAAGAAAATCAGAAGTGCTATTGGTCGGGTCAGGCTTCACTTCAACCGGAACAAGTTGGTTTTATTGAAGGAAATAGTTGAGCGCTTCCCACACAGAGTTGACTCTACTTCATCTCAGAACCAACCTCGTGCAGTCTTGTCCTTGGATGCAGAGAAAGTCTTTGAATGCTTGGAGTGGCATTGCTTATGGGCAGAATGAATGAAATATGCTGGAATAGATATTGAATGATTAATGTAAGCGGTTGCTTTATAAACATGGCATACAGTAGGTGGATGTGCACAGTATAGCCAGATGTATATTTGCTAGCAAGTAATATGTACATATTAACAAGTTCAAACTGTTAAATATAAAATATGTAGCGTCAATTAAATTGTGTTTTTAATACCAATCCAGTTATTATCATAAGCCGCGACTGCGATGCAGGTTTATGATAATAATCTCTTACCTTGTGGGTCCGTGTGGGTCACGATGGCGGAATGTGATCAAGATGACTCGGGCGACGTCTGTCCACGGCTAATCACGCCTTCTGCTGCAGCAAGCGGATTAATATTTATTGTTGGTCGATCATGGATGAACGCTCAAGGACCTCGTGTGGTTGCGGCAATTCGCACTTTCTTAAAACACCTTTTCATTGCCAGTTGTACACTGCCATTGAGGGCCCGCCGACGCCTCACTCAATACTCTCAACCTTCGGCTAACGGCTAGCAGCTAGCGGAACTACCAGTAAACACACACACACAGCTCGGGGAGTTTAAATGTAGTTTCGGTACTCTGTGTCTTGGAGGATGAATTCCAGCCGATTGCCTGCAAACATCGCTGCTTGTTTTTGAGTGGAGTCAGTTGCACGGCGCCTTTACAGCCCGCCGGGGTCTGGACGGGACCCCGGTGTGGATTGTATTCATTCATTCACACAATGCTGACAATTTGCATCATCTCATCATCTAAAATGTGTTATTGCCATATTCTTTGTCTCAATAAATCAATGTTTTCCAATGAAACTTTGCAAACAGCCTCGCATTAACAGCGTAATTAGACGCTCTCTGATTACTTTACCAAGCAACAAGGCCTCATCCAAAGATCAAATCTAACCTCCCTTCTGTGGGAAGGGTGTGTCAAGCAATAGCAAACAGGAGAGGATTGTTTTAATTTATCATACTGTAAATATACAAGAACGCTTGATCACAGTGTTGTGTACAAGTTGTGCGGAACATTATATATCTTGTGGCTTTTATCCGTTTCAACTACTTTCAGTGTATCATTTGTCATTCTTTAATTTATAGTTTACCTGCATTCCGTGCTGCACAAGACACTTTTTTTCAACGCCTCAACGTCCAACCGACACTTCAGATCAATTCACATCTTACACTTGGATTGACATTTGAACGCCTTCCTGGGCTTGAACTTCAACCAAATATTTTGACTCCACTAACCACTTCCCAAAAATTGCACTTTGTCACGATTTCTTGGAAGAAAACGTTTTCGTGGGAAACGGAGGATCTGAAAACGGAGCAAGTCCGTGACATTATAATAGATGCTGTTTGATGTCCAGCTTGTAGCCCGTTCCATCACCTCACAAACACGACCAGAGACAAAAAACAGTCATTTACTTCTCAGTCTTTATTACCAAAAATACAATGGCAAAGTGATGTTCTATGATGTTCTAAAAATAAATAAACATAAAGCGGGTGTCACACCGCTGTCTCAAATAATTCCACATTGAACCTTAGTACAAAATTGAATATGAGCCAAAGAAACAAACAATATGCTGATCAGGACAGACGTGTTGTATCTCCTTCTCCTTTGGTTTAGATGCGCGCAGCTCATTTGACTGATTTTAGCTTAAAACCACCAACTCTCTGAAACAGACTGGAAGGAAATAAGAACGGAGCCAAAATTCAAATAGCTTTTGATCATCAAAAAATAGACGTTTTATTATTTTTTTTAAAAAGTCAGCTTCAAGGTTCTGCAGTATTGATCTATAATATGTACAAACTAACAGTAGGAAAGTTTTAGCTCATTAAAAAGGTTAAAATAGCTAGCAATTAAAAATCCAAAAGCAGTTTTATTGTTGTTTCTGTGTCCCCAAAACTGAAATAACAAAAATGTGGATTCGCCTCTATGGAAAACAATATGTGACAATGCACACAATAAATCCCCATTCAAAACTATTTGCTGGCTGACTGTTCTGTGCCTAAATAAAATTAATATGTTGATCAATTGAATTAAATATGCAATGTTTATGTAGTTTTGGCAAAAAAAAAAGAAAATCCTAGTTTCAACACATACGATACCATCAACCAAAAGGCACAATAATGATTTGCCTACAAATAGACCAATATGGCACAAAGTTATAGTCGACGTCGTGAATTAAAACTGACTGAAATGTAACTGTGGCGAACGCTCTGCTCTGGAAGTGCTGACACACTTTTGCAATTTGTGACACCAAAAGGTGAACATTCAATCCAACACATTTCCACATTGTTTTTTTGTCTTCACTTGTTTCACCGACATTCAAACAAAGTATCTGATTAGCGTTTTACTTTAGATATTATCAAGAGCTATATTGTAATTACAACAACAGGCCGTCGGACACGACTACTGTTTAAACAGGTCTGGCTGACAATGCGGTGCTTGTTTTGCTAGCAAAGTTATTGTGTTATTTCCAATCAACACTTTTTTTGTAGCTTTGAACTTTGATAAAAGAGTCTGGTGATATTTTTCTAAAGACCATAAACCAACAAAGACTTGTATCCTACTAATGTGCAGTGGTTCTCGCATACTGGGACCGGAAAGACTCACTACAACACCAAACGTGCATTAATGCGCGGCTGGAAATAGTCCCCATCAAATACACTATCTATTCAATTCAGTTTATTTTGTACAGCCCAATATCACAAATTTGCCTCAGAGGGCTTTCAAATCTGTACACATACAACATCTACGGCTCATTTGAGTAACATTTGTCAAAAGAACCTACATTGCCAAACAATGACTAGAAATTTAGCTTTTTTTTTTAAAGAATTGAGGTATGAATGCATGTCAAAGTCATGTCTTCCGTTGCATTCAGTGGGATTGGGACCGCAGACCAGGTAGGGATGGACTAACCATTGGCACCATTGGTTTTGGGATTTGTTGACGATAACAAAAAATATATTGGAAGCCATTGATTAGCCAACCCAGCCCAAAGCACCGCAGGGCAAGACGATCGCTTCAGACAGATTCTCTAAACCACTTTATCTGTAACAAAAGTAGGCGCTGTATGAGGTTCTTATCCATGTCAGTCTACACTAGATGGGTTTTTGTAGAAACGGACATCAAAAGGAACAAAGCAACGGGACGGGGGAAGCAGCAAAACCTTATAAGACACCTCCAAAAGATCTGTTTAAGTGTACGCTACATTTAGAAATATTTCCACGCTGTCACACAGCCTTTTCTGACGTTATGCCACCAGACTCCTTGTATAAAAACAGACACGGCTACCTCGCAGAACATGAAGGTTGCTGATACACCGCCACCTCGATCGGTAAATGGTCTGTACTCGTAATGCCCTTCTCTAGTCTCCCGACAACTCAAAGCACTTTAACTCTACGTGTCATCATTCACACCCGTTCACACACTGATGGGAGGAGCTACCATGCAAGGTGCCACTTTACCTTCAGGACCATCCAACGTTCGTACTCATTCACACACCGCGCGGGAACCGCCTGTGGTGGCAAATTGGGGTTAAGTGTCTTGCCCATGGATACATTGACATGGACTAGCGGAGCCAGGGGATCAAACTGATCCTCTGATTGCAGGACGACCCTGTTCTTACCGCTGAGCGGTCAGTTTGTTTGCGCTATTGTGCGACTTCGGCGTTCCACAATGTAAAATGACTGCTCTTGTCAATGGAGTCTGGTGACTTTGAAGAGGGCATAGGTGGATGGAATTGGCTGTTGGACAGCAAGGTAAAGCAGTGACAATATTCTAAATGTATCTATTAAACTGATATTGATTGGTGGCCAACACTTTGAAAAGATATTTTTGTTGTTCCCAAAATGCATCTGGGCGACTAGATGGTTTCAGTTTGTGCCAGCGAATCCTTCAACAAAACAGGGGTTTTCTGCATCATTTGAGATATTATGGATACATTCTTGTCCTTCCAAGAAAAAGCCATTTGCTGCCACATATCTGTATGAGAAATACCCCTACGCCCCCTCGACAGTGAGACCATCCATCACAGTTAACACGAAGCCCCGCATTGATCGAACTGTCCGTTTCACCCCCATTACACTGTGCTGAGTTGAGCGTTTCCACGTGGACCCCATAAGAGTGCACGGTAGCACCGTGTGCCAATAAACCTCATAGAAACGGGTCGCTGTCCAAACTTTTATTTTTCACACACGCGCCTTCATATTCCGGGCATGTTTTTGTCTGCTGGGACAGCTGTTATTCCATGTTTGCGTTGGATTTCTTTTTTTAAAAACACAAACGATCATTATAAAACAAAAATAAAAGTATTATACACAGCATAAATTGCACGAGCTAAAAAGAACAGACTATACTCTTTAGTACCGACTCTTGAAGTGAGCCTAGCACCACCGTCACGAGTGGAAACGGGCGATTTGATACAACACATGTCGGATTTTTAAATATGGATGCACCGTTTATTTGAAATAAGCGCCCTCTGTACGCCGGCTTCCCTTTTGATCATTCCTTTTGTCAACATGCCCTAAAAGCCAACGAGTCTGCCGCCCTACAATCAATCAACTTTGCTCTGGTCAACTTCCAACCTTTGAGACTAGAACCGTCCCCCCGGCCTAAAGACGCTACATTTTTTGATCGGACAGGTAAAATTACACTCACTCATATGAGAGAAACACAAATAATAATTATAATAACAATTAATAACATTTGCCGCTTTAACTTGGCATTAACGGAAACATGCATAAAAAAATAAAATAAACTGATAAATATTAAAATCATATTCAGGCGATACATGCCCTTAGGCATCGGTGAGTTTGCACGTGTAACTCCTGAACTAGGCTACAGCCTCAGGCGTCGCGGTTAAATACATTAAACATTACAGTAGCAATAAAAGAGCTGCCTTATGGTCAAAATATGTGAATTTGATTTTTTGTTTCCATTTCTGGTGAGGGATTGTATGGTTTCTTTTTGTGAGGTATGAACTTGTTCCTGTGTGTTGGGAAACAAACTTGGGTTTGGGCCTGTCTCTTGAAATCAAAGTCACTTTCCTACGGACACATTGTGTGCGTCTCTTTAAATGGCAACGGATATGACGCAAACTGATTTTTTTGGATCCTTTCAAAAAGGATACAGAAGATAATTGAACTATTTCCCTCAACACCTGCTCAAGGTGCTTTGCGTTGGGACAGCAGCCTCGCACCATGAACACCGGCCGGACCAGAAGACATTCTGAAACTAGACTAAAGAACCGTAGATGTGAAATGTTTACGCCTCGACATCCATCGCAAACCATCTTGAGGTAAAACTAAAACAAAAAAAGATACACTTTAGTGAGCAGCAGCTCACTGTGAGATTGCAGTGTTGCCAGTGTTAATATAAAGAGGGCGGGGCATGGGATGGGGGGGGGGGCAGGTCTCACTCTGCTGTTTGTGCTTCTGCTTGTTGCTGCTGCTGCTGCTCCTTGTTGAGGATGATGCTGATTATGTCCCCCTCGTGCTCCTTCATGTGCTCCATCAGCCTCTCTTTGCTGGTGGACTCGAAGCCACAGATGCAACAGCAGAACAAGAGCACGCAGTATTCCATGCCGGGGCCCAGTGCGGCATGGCCGGTGCGCGACTGGCTCTGGGGCTGTGGGGGCTCCTTCCCCTGGGAGCTTGGGGACCCGCCGGGCCAGTGTGCGTGGTCCGTGAGCATGGCCGCCGAGCTGTCTGCCGCTATGCCGGGTGTCGTTGTCGCCAGTGGCTCCACTGAGGCCTGTGATTTGTCCTTTGAGGGCGGAGCCACAGCAGGGGGCTCTGCCACCGACTCCAGCACCGCTGACAACTTCTGAGGAGCTCTGAGGGAAAATAATGCCAACAAGAATACAGAGGGAGCTAGAGTCAAATGTCGGGGTAGTAGTGGCACACTGACCATGTCAAACTGCCTCAGCACTACTTGTTGTTGGACGTGCTCACTTGCCCCCTACCCGATGCAGAGTGTATTTGTGAGATAGCTGTGTCACGCTATATCCTTCTCTTAAACACAGACTAATGAGCACAGTTAGGAACAAACTCATGTTTACGTACAATCTTTGCAATTAGCTGAATGTCATATTTTCCTCAGAAAGCCATACACTGGAAAAAACAACTGCCAGCCAATGTTTAACGGTTTAGTATCAATTTGTATCAAAAAGACAGTTAAAAGAAGGAAAGACATATTTTCTTCATCTACTATAGCTTGCTATGCGGGGGAAAGTGGAGCTGATGGGGTGTAGGGGGGCCAGAGGGGTTGGTGCCTGGCTGCCAAGTTCATTAATGGAACTGCTTTGAGGGTTCTCTGTACAATTCACAGCATTAGTTCTGAGAATATAGTTCATATCCAAGCAATGTTGGTAGTCTAACAGAAGATTCCTCGAATCGATATCTAATTGGATTCAGGAAATCAATGTATTGTGTAAGGGTGCCAGTAATGGTGTTTGCATGTTTTAGCTACTTAAAGCTAAATGTCTGACTTTTTTTTTTTATCCTGCTAGTGCCGTTCCAACGAAATCCAACGATTTGCATTCATTAAAAAGGGCACACAAATGAAGTTATATTTAATGACCAGTACAACCGACATAACATACTGTATTTAAAGCTGCACTCGGGCAACTCTTAACACTGCAGGCTACAAATGGTGGCATTTACAGTTTGGGCTTTCACTTGAAGAAAAATCACAACATTTAAGAATACATATTGCAGCTTTAGCTGTAATCAAGCCTTAAAGCCCCTACGATATGAAAGTGCTCATTATAAGTGTTTTCCAGGACCCACAGTGTGCTGCTAGTGACTATACTGTGGGTATGGGCAAATACAGAAATGAGACCCGAAAGAACTGGACGTGGGTTCAGGCATTTACCGGCTGCTCTGGGAGATGGCCTCGTTAATGGCTTTGTTGACTTGCTCGTAGTTGTAATTCTGGTCTCCGGCGTGCTTCCACATGTGGGATTTGAGGGATGGGGGATGACTGCACACATAGCCACACAGAGAGCACCTAGGAGAAGAACAAAGGGGGAGAGTATGAGCACCAGAGTGAGTGGATTTAATATGTGTGCTGGCCTTCGCCGTGCCCGTCTCCTACTTCCTATCGAGTGGAATTGTCCTGACCCTGAACTCCGCAGGGTACACTGGGCTTGAGAGATGGGCACCAAGAGTGGAGCGAGGACAAAGGATTGAGAGTTTCAGAGACGGGGAGAAATAGTTTAGCTTAGCCTTCTGCTAACCTCCTCAGCTATCACAGCTGCTGCGTAGCGGGCTGAACTATTAAGAGGCTACGGGGCTAGCTTGCTAACTAGATAGAAAATTATCTGAAATGAGTTGCCAGTTGTCTGGCGTTAACAATGTGCTCTCCTACACTGTGACAACTGCGTGTGGGTGAAGCATTAAGTTATTAAACTTAACTCATTCAGCGACTGGCTAGTTAGCGAGCTACCTTGCTAATTCCACCATGCTTTCACACGACGGAAACTGAGCAGCAGCTTTGGGTCTACGATCCATCTGCTTCTGGAGGAGGGCAGACAGGAGCTCTGGAGTCAACAGAGCTAAATAGCCAGCTCTGGGAAATAGACAAGCTAGCTAGCTAACTAGCCGTCCATCCTCCCTGTGAAGTGGTCTGCCGGGCTCATACTGTACCGCTGGTTAGGTTTAACTAAAACCTGCAGTCCCTCCCATAGAAATGGGTGACTGTACATGTTGTGAGACACTAGTTCTACGTCAACTACAAAAGAAAACAAGCCAATGAAACTCGCTGGAAGCTTCAAAACCGTCAAGAGAAATATTTGGCTTCACCCACAAAAATACGTCATCACGTTTTTGAGAAAAAGGGGATCCAATCATTTACTCTGTCAAACCAGTGTCAATAGAGACTAGACATGAACAAAAAAAAGGTAACAACGCTTCACTGGTTCATTGCTTTCGACCAACTTGAACCAAGCTACAGGTGCAAAAGTGAGCTTCAATTTAGATCCTTTTTTTAAATGAGTCGCTCTGAAGTTCCCCTACTACATACTAGTGCAGTACTGAGTAGCTTAAGGGTGGTATGACCCGGAACGAGCATTCACTGAAGTGGAAATTAGCCGTCAGTGCCTTGTCCCAGGATGAGGACATTTAACATAATGAGAACAAAGTACTCAACCCCATTCACTTTCTCCAACCCTCCAATCACTAACTGTGCAATCAGAGGCCCATTTCTCAGCATTCCAGGTTGTTGGCACCAAGAGTGACACAAATGTGGCCCCACATCGGCTTCTTTTGGCCAGGCGCAGCTCTTCGTTCTCACCTTTGGAGGTCCAGCAGCCTCTCCGTATCATTTCTCTTTGGGAGGGATTCGCGTTTGATCATTCTTCCTCACCTGTACTGCTCCAGCAGCTGCACGGCCTGGTGCTCCTGCGGGTGCCGCCTCATGTGGCTCTTTAAACTGTTCATGTTGGTGGTGGCAAAATCACAGCTACAGCACCTGGCAAGAGGGAGAGAAATGGATTGGCGAGAGGTAACGGAAACGCGGAGGTAGAGCGTCTTTGTTTAACACACTGCCGCCTTCGGAGGTCATTGCTTTGCTTGTTTGCACTTGTAGCCTGGAGGGAGACGGGGGGATTTACAGCAAAATGGAGAGGAAATTGCCACTTTAGGAAAACAACAAAATCACCACATGTTCTACTTTGTTGCACTTTGGATGATGAAACCGACTTTTGTTAGCAGCTCGGAGGCAAATACTGTACGAGGACAGCAGACAACAGGCAACTCGCGGCCACTTGCCATGCGTTAAAATAAAGTCAGACAAAACAAAGTGTTGCCCTTGATCATGTGAGGTTTAATGGGTCCAGAAGATTAAAAAGATGGATTTGACCCACCAAGAAAACTTTGCAGTGCATTACTTCAATATTATAATTGGTAAGATCCATTTTGTTTCGACTAAAGTGCCAATTGCTTGGCCGGTATTGCTTCTTGCAGGGAAGTGACCCACATAGCCTTTATATCCACATTTCTAATGATTGTTTACAAATCTAAAATATGGTCTACTTATGGCAAATCATTATGTGAGGTATTGGGTCGAAAACATTGCGTACTTTCTTGATATCACCGTTTATCCCCTCGGTCTTTCACTCGGAAAAGCCTTTTCATCGAAGTAAGATGTTATATATGTTATTTTTGCAAAACACATGTGGCACAGAAAATCCAATATAGTATATTTCCATTTTTTTAAGATGACCTTTAGGAACTCTTAAATGAGTCAACCATGAATAACTCACTGGGGGTAAAAACATGAGGTCACACAGGCCAAACTCCCTTTTGTGACTCACCAACGAGAACTTGAGGTTGCTCAGCTGCACAAATCAAGGGGATAGAAAAAATCCAGCAGTTTGAAAAATCCACACTGTGAATTCTGGTGGTGGGTCTTTGATGTTGAGGCATTGGAGTTTTTCTTCCGTTGGTCCTACATTTTTTGGGTTGATGGACTCCATCAAATACAGGCCAATATTAAATGAAAACCTAACAGCCTCTGCCATGAAGCTCAAAAAGCGCTGTGGTTGGGCCTTGCAGCAAGACAACGATACGAAGCACACCTAAAAAGTCAATCATCTCAAAAATGGTTCATGGGCCGAAGAGCCATCACAGTCCTCCGACCTGACCCCCCCCCCCGTGGTAAGTCTGTGTGTTGAGCTGAAGACAGGAGTCCATAAGCACCGACCTCACAACCTGAAGAGCTGGTTTTAATAAAACGTTTGTCTCATGATCAGAATGTAATGATTCTTTCCATTGGGTTACTTCGAATAAAAAGTTAGGTCTTTGTAACATTACAAAGGAGAAAAATAACTGTCTAAATGCAATGTGCTGTCTGCAAACCGCCGACTATGGAGCGGCGAAGGTGCCGACTTCCAGCTCTAATATGAGGCCGTTTACACCCAGACTGGGTGGAGAACATCCGCCCCCTTCATTATCCGTCTGCAATGCAATTAAAGTCGGTAGTCAGAGCTTCGTTTTCAAACATATTGTGCCGAGCCCAAAAACCACAAAAACAGTCCGCTAACACCTCCGCACCGACAGATTTGACATTTCCGGTCAGATGTGAACGCAATCTTCTGCATAATGGTTTCAATAACAACTCCAAAGCTAAATTGTGGACACCACAGCAACGGCGCCTGCACAATTAACTAGGTATCAATGTCCTTCATCCGGGAGACTTTATTCAGCCATTTACTTCATCGCATAAGTTTAAACGTTCTCTTGTTTTCACCCACTTTATATCTGGATATTTCCAAACTCTTCTTTTAATACCACTGGCTTACAGGACGGATTACCCTTCTGGTTAGAAACAGCAATTAGACGCCACCTGACCTTATCAAAGCAGAGAGGAATCTTGTTGTGTGCGTGTAGTGCGTGTAGTGTTGGATGCACATTTGACATTAGAGCACAGGTGACACTGTTAAGGAAGCTGACGGATACACCAGTCTGTGTTCACACCTCAGGCAACTCCGTGTTAACACTAACAAAAGGTGTGTGTGTGTGTGTGTGTGTGTGTGTGTGTGTGGGGGGGGGGGGGGGGGGGGGGTTGTGGGGCTACACAGTGAACACACAACTACATAAAGCTCCTTGCTGGTCTGAACATCACCGGGCATGTACTGCCATCTAGTGGTCCTTTCTGACAGCTCAGGCCCCTTTATGTTTTAATGAAGCCAGCACATGAAAGGTGAGGCTCATTATCTGGCAACTACTCCTTGGTTGCCTCCCTCTGTATGAAAATGTTACCAGACATCTGAAAATGCAGCGTCCACCGACCATCAACAAGGAACAAGCACTCGAAAACATATCGTGTCAACATTTTTTTCCTCCCAAGTTTTGCTTCTAATATGTAGGAATAAAGGAGAGCAGATCTCTGGATCTGGCGTCCTTTTTAAGGCGACGCGCTGTGTGCAGGATAATTAAACACAAAAGTCTACAAAGTTTACATCCAATTTGCAACAGGGTGATACATATGCAATCAGTCTGCAAAAGATATGCAATCAGTCTCCAGATTGGGCTCTACTTCATTATAATGTCATTAAAGCTGAATGTCAGATGTAATTTTTGCAACTATCATTAACATATTTTATAACTATAACACAGTATGACTGAAATAACAAATTATGTTTTCTGTGGAAAACTAACAAAATCCCCAACTTTTAAAGTCGGTAAGTATGGTAGTAAAGTATTAAATCAACAGCACATGCAGCCCAACATTTATTATTAAAAAGATTAAAATGGGAATGAATGCTATTTGCAAAGTGTCATGTGTGACATTCAGGGTGACTTTTGTTAAAGCCATGTTTACTTTGATTATATTAAAAGACTAGCGCCAACAAGAGTTGGGTCAGAACTAGTTTGATTTTGTACAAACTGTCTGAAACCGCATTTGTCAACATGACACGTTCTGAAAAAAAAGAAGAAAAAAAGAAGCCGATATCAGCATTGATGGGAACGGATCTGTCACGACTAAAACGCCACGCCCACTTTGCTGCACGCCACGAGGGAGAAGAAACGCAAACGTAACTTCAAGATTTAGTTATCAAAACAAATATAAAATATCTACACGAGTAGCTCCTAGTTGCTGCAAGAAAACAAGTAGTAAGAAAAAATAGTAATATAATAAGGAAAAGTCAGTCCCCAGCATCTGTGGACCCGTCATTAGTTCATCAGTGAGTACTTGCATTTAGATGATAGTGGTGCACTTAAACATTTGTTTTTTTACAACTCACCGATAAGGCTTGTCGGAGTTATGAATCCGACGGTGGTTCCTCACCCCGACATACGTAGAGCTGGTGTAGTCGCACACGTCGCACTTGTACATCTTCTGCAAGCCACATTCTGTAACGGAGCACAAGCGACACTGACTACACTCCTCCTAAAAAACACTGGACACGAATCCCAGGGCGGCGGCACGGAGGGGAGAGATCCAACGAGCTAGCCGTCACCGCCCCATCGCAACACACAAGGAGATCACAAAAACACGCCCTCACCTTCGTCCGTCACCCGCTCCGCTTCCTCCACCATGGACGCGGTTTCAGTGACGGGCGTGAGGGCCACCGTGTCCCCGTTGAAGCTGTGCCGCTCCCTTTCATGACTTCTTAGCTGACTCTAAGTAAAGAGAAAACACACACACACACACACACACATACACTCTATCAGATCGCTACACAAAAGAAATGAAAGTACATGCAGCTAACATTCAAATTGGATTTCTTTTTTGCATTGATCTATAAAGCAACAAGCTAAATGCAGCCGTATGAGTCTGCTCTGTTTATACGAGGCAAACTAAACAAATTGAAACTGTGTTTGGGTAATGGTTCAGGACCTTTATTTAAAAAGGGGGGGGGGGGGGGTCACGTGTAGCCTTGGTGTAACAGAAACTCCATTTAAAAAGGCACAGTAGATGTGTGTTCTCATGAAAAGCATGGCACAGCGGAGAATAATCTTGAATTGCCTTCCTTCACTGACTTGAATCGTTACATTATTTTATTTGAAGTTCGGTCTCCTGATGGTGAACATGGAGTGAACCATCGTGAAGCAGAATTAGGCTGGAAGTAGCTGTCAGTATGTAAAAGCAGCCTTTTACCCCATGTCACAACTTTTGTACTTTCTCAGATGTTATCTTAATTATTGATTTATTGGCTACGTCACAGCCAGGTTTGTCAAGACATGAAACAATGATGGTTAATGTGTTGTTAGACTGGAAAAGTAACGAGAAAAACTATCGAACACCGTCCTAGGCAAATTCACAGGTTTGGGTTTTATAGTTGTAGACAACTGGGCCAGTTTTCTCTAGGTTTACAGCTTCAGGGGGACCGACCTACCGACAGACACAAACACTTAAAGGAAACATGGTGTTAATTTATTTTAATGACAACCACAAAGTGTGCACGTTTTGTCGCTGTAGTGTATTTTTCAGGGCTTTTGAAGGAACATTTCCAGAGCCTCTCGATATGGGAAGGCAGAAACATCTGGCCCATTTATTGAGATCCACAACAGGCTGCAAGATGGTCTCCTTGCAGCCTGTTGCGGATGTTTGTCTTGACCTGCAAATACATGAACTGTTAGGCTTTAAAGGCGATAGTTGATAGCTTAACATAGTGATAGCTTAAAGGAGCAAATCCCATTGTGAAAAGTATGTGTTACTCTGTTCATGGTGGAGAAGTTTACACTGCTGACCGGGACTGCTTGGAAACTGTTAAACGGTGGTACGAGTGAGCCCGACTGTCAGTGTTGCATTTACTGGGGAATAAATAAACAACGTCCCTCTGAAAAGCATTATAATATACAATTTAAAATGTTGAGTGTTGACGTGTCCTCACCTTGTAGTGGAAGGCGTTAGGGCACTGCTTGCACTGGTACATCCTGGTCTTACAGTGGTGGATCATGTGGGTCTCCAGGTCCTTGCTGTCCGAGGAGATGTGTTCGCAGATGGGACACTGGTACGGCTGCCTCTGCCTGTGCACCCGCAGGTGCTGTTTGATGTAGCCCTTGTTGCCGCTGCTGTAGCGGCACAGGCGACAGCGGTACGGACGCTCGATTCCGGGGATGTAGTCTATGAGGCCGCCGCCGCCATCTGCGTCGGACGCGACCAGCCCGTCCATTCCCGGGATGCCGCACATATAGCCCCCGGCGCCGTTCGCCGCAACCACAGCCCCGTTTTGGAACTGCGCATTGTCCTGAAGCTCTTTTAAGATGTCCTCATCTGAGGCGTTCTGGTCCGAGCGCTCTCGGAGCCTCTCGATGACGGTTAGCAGCGACAGGCTGATGCCGGCTTTGGTGGCGGGGCCCTCCTCGTCCCCCTCCCCCAGACACAGGGACCCCAAATCTTCCTCTCTGCCCTCGCCGTGGAGCTCCAGGTCCAGCAGAGCGGCTGTTGTCTCTGTGTCGGATACCCTCTGCCCAGCCTCTACGAGTCTCTGGCATGAGCTGGGGCTCTGTGCCTGGGCTGTGATGGTCTTCAGACTTACCTTGGTGCTGGAGGGGGGGAGCTCGGAGGTCCTCATGGGCATAGCGACCAGGACCTCGGCCGCCAGAGAGTGCAGGCGGAGGGACTCCGAATGTGTCCGTGTTCGACCGGCCGGGGGAATATTCTCATCCCGTGGAGAGCCGGTAACCACAGAGGGCTCAATGTCGACCGCCTCAGTCTCACCCTCTGCAGCTCTGGCGCGGGCCCGCTCTTCTACCTCTTCGGCACCCCCTAAGTTCTTGTCCCTGTCCACGTCCGGGCCGAGATGCATCGGGTTTGTCGCCATAACCGCATCCTCGGCTGAAGGGAGCCGCTCCACGATCACGTTGATGTGGCCGGCGCCGTTGGGGCCACTGTTGATGATCTTCTGAGCCGACGACAGTAAGCTGTCCGTTATCGATGTACCGTGATGGGGACTGTCGGTCTCCACCTCGGACTCTGCCTCCGTCGTCACCTGCACCTCTATCACGGGCTCCTCCGAGGTCAGGTCCTTGATGGGGTACTCCTCCTCCTCCATCTTTAGTCTTCCGCTGAGATCAGAAACCGGACGACTCGGCGCGTCGCGTTTGCTCTCGGCAGCCATCGGCACGCAGAGCTGGAGCTTGAAAGCGGTGGGCAACTTCTGTAGGCTTTTCTCTTGAAGGACCGGGGACAGAACGACTAGATCCTCCCGGGTCGTCGCCGGCGCATTGGCTGCGGTCGGTGCCTCTCTCCTCGCGGCGGACCCGTCCTCGTCCTCGAAGATGGGGTAGGAGCAGTCGACCAGGCCGGCGTGCTTCCAGGCGTGGGTCTTGAGCATCCGCTGCTGGCTGCACACGTAGCTGCAGATCAGGCAGCGGTACAAGCCATACTCCTCGTAGCTGTACCACTTCTTCTTCTGCGGCAGCTCCCTGGAACCGTCCAACGAGCTTCCGATCGCCTCGGTTGCCACGCTGCCTACGCTGCTCCAGTCGCCGTCCTGAGTTTCCAAAACCTCCTCCTTAACAGTGTCGATGTGCAGCCGGACGTGGGCCTCCAGCTGTCCCTGGTCCCTGGATGTGAAGCGGCACTCGGAGCACATGAGGATGAGGTCGCTGTGCTGCTCGTTGTGCTGCTTCAGGTGCTCTTTGAGCAGAGGCAGCGTTTGGGAGAGAAAGGGACACAGGCTGCACTGATAGCACGTTACTGTCCGCTTGTGGACGCCGCTGTCGGAGTCGCCAGCCACGGAGGCGAGGCTGTTGTTGTTGCCGTCACCAGGCACGGGCAGGGAAAGAGCCGCGCAGCCGCCGTCCAACTGCACCTCCTCCTCTGCGCTCGGCTGCCCCTTACAGCCCCTCTTCATTTTCCTAAAGGGGGAGCCACCTCTGCTCCCCCTCATCCCTTCCTCCTCAACTCCTCCCCCCGCAGAGGGGGCTCTCTTCTGTCCCGCCAAGGTACAGCGACGCTGGGGCCGCTTCTCCACGATTTTGCTGAGCTTCTCGATCACCTGGATGAGCGAGTCCGCGGCCTGCTTCTGCTGGAAACCCTGGGAGGTGCCGCCCTCGCCGTCTTGCCGGGTTCGGCTTTGAGAGAGGGATCCCAGCGCTGACGGAGTGGAGGAGGAGGGGGCGGGGGAGTGTGTGATGAGTACCGCTACATTGCTGACCTCCTCCATGACCTGGCAGACAGCAGGGAAGAAGGGGGAGAAACTGGTTGGTGCTATGTGGTACATCAGATATGAACAAGCGTGGTCCCTTACTATTACTTTATTTATATATATAAGATTTTTAAATACAATATCGAAATGTTCCTCCAACGTTATATCCATGTCAGGCGGACACTTAAACTCACACAAACAATATATTTGTTTCAATGTAGAATAACATATTGCTAATAATATATTATTGCCAACACAGATTATCCGTCGACAGTTTCTATAATTATTTTCTTTCCTGCACGTATTTATTCTGCTTTTGAAACACTAAAAAAGAAAAAGGGATAAACGAGGAGTGGACCGTGTGGCTGTTCGACAAATAATCTTATAATCAAAACTGTCAGTACTCTTTTGTCCACTTACAAATTAACTGAATAATCAAGTACAATGTATTTAGATAGTCAATATCACGCCTCTCTAGAAGCGTTAAAAAAGGTAGTTTGCTACTCAAAGGTCTGCGTTAACTTACTGTGTTGTACAATTAATAAATAAAAAAACATTAATAAACGTCAAAACGTTGCCATTTATGATTAATATTTAAAAAGATGCAGAGTAATGGTGGCTTTTGGAAAGACTTTCATGATATATATTGAATATTCTTTATCACTGTAAATATAAGTAAAGTGCCCTGCAGCCTGACTTAACATCGGGTTAGATAAGTCGAACATCACAATATTTTTGTATTTGTGCCTCGAAATTAATAGTGCAATAATACTGTAGGATTGCAGATTGGTGCTGTATGTAAACAGCTGATTTTTTTGGTACCATTACTCATCAGTAATGTGGTCATAACTTTTCTGTAATGCACCCTTTACAAGCAGAAGACAACACGAATGCCCTTTTCGGATATCCCTGTATCCTAAATCGAAGACTATATCGGGCCTCATATCGCAATATCGATGTCATATTGATCGATTGTTTGTTTGTCACTTCTGCACCACAGTATCTACTGAGGGGATCGATTGTTTGTGTACAAAGGAGAATCAAAGGGGGTGGAGCAGCCCCCCCCAAAAAAAGAAATCCCAATGCCAGGTGCGATAACTCAACTCATTCGAGATTAGCCCCGTCAAACTTCCCCACGTGCATCTGTTTACAAACGGAGCGAGAGGGAAACGCATATCCTGAAACTTTCCTCTTTCCGACCTCATATCGCCTCTCTTCCTCTTCTTTCCTCCTACTTCCGCTTATGTGCATGGCCACATCAAAGCAGCGGGACACACACATATGTACCCGCACGTACAAGAATGATGAGCTTGATTTCCGAGTTATGTGTGAGGGGGGGGCGATTGACACCGGACCCGAGAACAAACTGCCGTAATGGCCTTTCTTCCATCGGCGATGGAAAGCTGCCAAACGGGCCACTTCGCCAGCCAGCGGTGTAAAAAGCCCGACCCAGTGCTCAGCGGGGCCTCTTTACCCCCCACATGTGCTTCTAACCAGTATCAGGCGATGAGCACCTGTTATGTCGGGGTCTTAAAATATTTCATCCACTTTTTCTCCCCTGGAAGACGACACGTCAGACAGCCACCGGTGAGCCACGTTTACCAAAGCTACCGCTAACTTTAGTTGTCGTTAGCTGCGGCGGCTGCGACATTAAAAGAGACGTTCACTTGACGGGAAGAACCCCGGACTTTTGTAATATTAGAGGCAGCACTGTTAGCTTCACAGCCTGCTGCAGGCTATTAAATCACGAACAAACACACACGAGTCTGGCACAGCGCGAGCGGTTATCCTCACACGACTGTGCAAGGACGTTTTAATGGTCATGTCGGTTAATGTGTGACGGAGGAGCGCGTGGCTGCCATTTGAATGAAGACGTACTCACTGACACGGAAAAGCTCGACGCTCTTTGTCCTCAACACATAAAAACGGGTTTATTTTATTCGTTAACCATAAAAAAAAGTGGCCTCTCTCTCTCCCCCACATTGCAAAATGGCGAGGATGGAATATCAGTCACGTGACCTGGACTTTGGGTCAGGTGACCGAAGCGGACCGATGATTGACGGGTTTGCCCGATGCTGCCTTCAGGTGCTGCTCGTAATAAACGTTGTGTTTCGACCCGGCCACGTCGGCGCTTTGAGGGATTTGAATGACATTTTCTTAATACGTTGACCAATATCGCCATTCCAAACAAACATTATTATTAAAAATAATGTACAAAGTTGATGTTCTAAATTATTTACACAATTTCAAACATTCGGACAGCAGAAAAGGGTACAGTTTATATTTATTCTCAAAAGTAATGCAGCTTTTAATGGGAATCAGCCAAACTGACTCACATGAGGACAGTCTTAAGGGCAACCCCTTAAGCTAAATGTCTACGCTTTAGATACGTTTAATGATTCAAACAAGCTAGTAATAAAAAAAGGCTATAATGTATAAATATCTCTGACATGAAAAAAATATAAAGATCAAGTAAGGGAATAAAAATAGGAAAATACAAAGCTATGGTAAATGAAATTTCAAGGAAGGACATACATAAGTAACTATGCACACTTTTGTAGTGTTTACAACCTAATTTAAGGGCCAGAAAAAAAAAAAAACATGCAGAGGAGATCCTTTCAGTGACTCTAGAGCTGAATAACATCACTTTAGTTCACACACTTGAACTGAAACCGCCAACAATTATGATAGATAAGACTTCAATATATTAATATTAAGTACTAAAGTAATATTATATAAAATATGGCGATAAATTAAGCCAATTAAATGTGTCCATCATTCACACACACACACACACACACACACACACACACACACATATATATATATATATATATATATATATATATATATATATATATATATATATATATATATATATATATATGTGTGTGAATAGTTTGGCTTCGGAGGAATACTGACTGCTTCTCTAAAAGATTTGTTAGCTTAATCTATATTACATTTCCTCTACAACACTAAAATATGACACAGAAACTACAAATTAAGAAACTAAAGTTGTTACAACTCTCTGTCTTATCTTTTGTTCTCCTACAGTGAAGCATGAGTGAGAAGAACGTTGACATTTGGGAAGCAGAGCACTTTTTTTTGTCTCAAAATGAAAATAACATTATTGTAATTACACCTCATTATGTATTTCCCTGCGTGCAGATTACAGTAATACACAAGAAGGCAAAGAGGAAGCAGAGACATGTTTCTCATTTAACTAACGTATGATCATTAACCATGGTCTTGTACACATTAACCACCACAGGCTCAATGGTCAGGCCACGTATTTCCACCATATCCAGACTGGAACAATGAAGGAATTCAACAACATGTTAAAAAATCTCTGCTGGTGATATTTGTTGAAGACTGTGCACAGGTGTGTGATAAAGGAGGCATACAATTAATTATTCATATGAAAGAGATGCAATATTACAGCAATCATTTACCAGTGTAGTGCAGTAGTGAAGTTATTAATTTTAATCAATGTTACAGCTGATATAAAGAAGTGTTTTCATGCTCTGGTACATTTTTTCAATGTTTGGCTATTTCGCTTCCATGTATCCTTTCAGATAGTGGAGAGGAACACGTCCATAATGCAGATGGAAGGTATTTATTGTAATACTTTGTTTATTTGCATCTGTAGATTTTTCCTAATTTCAACAAAATGTGTCTTTAGATAATGCCTCATTTGCATATTAAACACAATATTTCAGAAAACTTTGATGTCAGTAACCAACTGCAGAAGTTTCATGGTGAAATGTGTTTTATTATTTTACCTTATTCACCTGCAGTGTCTTTACAATGTCATAATTTTAAAGGCCGTTTTCTATAAATGAGTTTTTTCTCAGACTCTGATCCATAATTGTGTGTGTGCTTGTGTGCATATGTGCGTGCGTGCATGTGGTGTGTTCGTTCAATGAGGTCCAAAGATTTCATATTCCACCCCACTTCTACATGACAATACAATACCAACCCTGTATGTATGAGGATATTTGGCATTGTGTCTCTTCTCTTGCTTATGGTCATTACCGTCTAACTCACTTCATATTCAGTTTGGCTTTCTTCTTTTTTTTTTTGGGAGGATGACTCTTATTCACCCTTTTCTGGTTTATAAGGTAAATCATTATCATCTAAATCCCGTCTAGCATAAAGGAGAAATAGCTAAAGGGCCTTAAAGGGCCAGTGTGCGTGATTTGGCGACATCTAGCGGCGAGGTAGTAGACTGCCGCCACCTGAAACTACTCCCGGGGTGCCGAAGCATATAAACGGCTCATTGTAATGTAAGATGTTCCGTTATTTTCAACCAATTATACAGTAAAGAAAACACATTAATATTATACTCAACGTCTGCCAACAGATCCTCCTAAGTCCTGCACAATGTTATTTTAGGAAGAGAAGGAAGAACATGAAAACTAATGCTTCTGTAAGGGGGAAATTGAAAAAGGCTCGAGCACAATCAATACGTCTATGCGGATGTTTCTGCATGTGTGGATTCCATAAATAAAATGTGAAAGGTGACTATCAAATGCTCCATGAGAGGCAGATCAGCTGGAGATAGAGTTCTCCTAACGGACGTTTTAGTTGTCCACTCGGGATGATGTCGTGGTTGTTCTGTCAAAGACGGGCCGGAGGATGATGTAAGCTGATATGTGTCGAAATCAAGCCAAGATCCAACATCTCTAAATTGCCCGACAGAGCTTTATGATTCATAGCTTGTTGTTTGTGAAAATTGTGAAATGTACAGAAAAAAAAACAATGCAGATGTTAGAGAGAGAGAGAGAGAGAAAGACTTTAAAGAACACAATCTCTGAATACCACACACACACACACACACACACACACACACACACACACACACACACACACACACACACACACACACACACACAATGTAGTTCAGGCCCAAAGGGAGGTAAAACAAGCCATTGCTGAACATGACATCTTTCACTGTCGCCTGTGTCCATTCATACGTGCTTCTCATGAACTGTAATCCCTTCCACCTTCTATTACCCGGCTGCCTCTCCGTCAAAGGCACAGCCAGGCTGCTCTCTAATCTGAAGTGACAGCACATATACTCTCACTCACACATTACAGCGTTGCCTCGGGCAACGGAGCCGGCTCCTTTTCAAAAATGTTGGAGCCAGGTTATTTCAATTGAAGTATTAAAGTAATACTTCAGTTTAAGCTATTATTTCAGGGTTTATTATTATTATTATTTTTTTCTCTAGGAGTAGGGATTGATTGAATGGGAATGAAGGAGAAAGTGAGAGAGAGTGAGTGAGGGGACCCCCCCCCCCACACACACGCACACACACACACACACACACACACACACACACACACACACACACACACACACAGAGATGTGGAGTAGCAGAGGGAGAAGCAAACGGGATTTCAACTGTATCTCACGGTCTTCTTCAGCTGACGTGAGTATTTGCCATGCTGAGGTCACATGACTGAACTCCATCCCCTGAAGAAGACCATGAAAAGCGGAGTAAAAGCTATGGACCTTGAGTTTGTTTCTCTTTTTTTTTAATTTACATTTTTTTTAACTTTTACTTGTTAATAATTCATTGAATTCCAATGGTTCTCCAGAGATGTGTGGACGTCCATAAAGTCGGAGGTATCCTGTAATAGTCCCTTGTGTGGATAAAGCACCCAAAAAAAAAATGTTTTTCCCATAATGCAACTCAATAATGTTTTCATTAGAACCCCCTTGACCCCGTCCCTCCCTCTGCATTCAAGCTCCATGCCTCCATTACTGTCGAGCCCTTCTGAGGTCATCCTGAACGACATCATCAGGGTTTCTTGACTTCACAAAGCTCGGGACACACACGTGTTTATTCTCAGCGAAGTATTATACTGTGAATGTGAAGACAAAAATGAAACGGATGAATCTCCTCAGTGGCTCCATACAGAACGTATAAAGGCCTCTCGTAAATACCATCGTGGATGCTGCCGACTGTTAGATCGATCTGCCATATCTCGAAGATTTCTCCACAGCGTTAAATGTTCACGACTAGATCAGCATCAGTCCAAGTTACACATGAAACACAGAAAAAACTCTATTGAAATGATCAGAAGTAGAAAATCTGTGTCCGCCGCGTATGACACCACGATGGACGGTAGGAAGCCGATTGAGAGACTGTGTCCCTGGGCCTTGTCCCAATTAAAATGGAAAGAAGACTTTTCCCTCAACTGTTGCCAACATTTGGGAGCTCAGACTTCCTCCTCTCCTCAGCTGCAGCAGTATTACAGCGTGGAGCTCCTTCGTGCCATTCCAAAGATCACCACAGGGTGGCAGTAGTGACCTTCTGGTCGGTGACAGAGGCCCAGACAGACACACACACACACACGCACACACACGCACACACACACGCACACACACACACACAGAGATAGAGAATTTGAACTGAACCAAATTGTTATTGAGGGTTTTTATATCAAAGCTGATAACACTAATATTAGTGTATATTTTTTGCCCCTTTATTAATATCAATCATCTGTTTGGAATATTAACCTTGAGCGATGGTGTCCTTTGTCAACATTACTTTCTTTCCTTAAAATACCGGGGAAACCTATTTGAGATGCATTTCGCTGAAGGAAATGGACAGTCATGAAATTTAGAGAAGAGAAAAATTAGATCAGTTATTAGATTTGATGGTCACGTACAATTGTTGTTGTGCAGAGATAAAGAAAAGGAGAAATTAAAAAATAAAGGAAAGAAGAAAAAGTAAATGTTACAAGAAAGGACGAGGAAAATGTGTTGAAAAAGGGGAGAAAGTGTGTGTGAAGAGAGAGGTCAGCCTGTGGATTTTGTTCTTCTCTTATATTATGTGATGATGGACTGAGGGCTCA
This sequence comes from Cyclopterus lumpus, assembly GCF_009769545.1. Taxonomy (NCBI): domain Eukaryota; kingdom Metazoa; phylum Chordata; class Actinopteri; order Perciformes; family Cyclopteridae; genus Cyclopterus; species Cyclopterus lumpus. The sequence continues at coordinate 4,871,273 of NC_046968.1, read as the reverse complement.
GAGGAGGGAGAGAACGAGGGAGAGAGAAGGAGGAGTGTATGAAGAGAAAGAGAAAGAGTTGGGTATTATTTTTTTGGCAAATTGATGCGATCCATCTGAGCCATGTGACTCCTGCAGCACACTCCCCGAGTGACCAGCGTCATGCCACACCCAAGGGCAACTGGAATTGCATTGTGGCCCCCCCCACACACCCCCACACTTCTTTTCTTTTTTTTTCAGGCAATAAGAGACGATGTATGTCCTCCATTTTGCCATGAGAGTGAGCAAACAAAACGGCAGCCTGTAGTTATATGTATCGCAGTCCTTCTCCCCCCACCCCTCCTTTAATATAAATATATACAAATATATATATATATATATATATATATATATATATATATATATATATATATATATACATATATATATATATATTTAAATATATACATATATAAATATATATAGTTATATGTATCACAGTCCTTCTCCCCCCCACCCCTCCTTTAATATAAATATACATATATATATATATATATATATATACATACGTATACATATATAAATATATATATATATATGTATATATATGTATGTATATATATATATGTATATATATGTATGTATATATATGTATATATATATATACATATATATTCAGCTAACCCTCTGAGAGGCGGACCATGTGGCTGGCTTTCTTCTCCCCGGCCGTTTCCCTTTTGGAGTCGCTGCTTTATTCTGCTCGCTGATCCGATTCTCCTTCCTCTCCGGTGTGATTTCACTCCCCGGTGCACGGGCCAATCTCCCAGCCTCGGTTCGACCCGGAGAAAGAAAAATAGTGTGACCTCTGCACCAGAAGCACACCGGCACCAAGAGCAGCAGCAGCAACACGGCATAGTAACACTAGCACGTGAGGAGGGGGGGAATATTGCTTCTTGATGATCTATCTGGGGCACATCAAAAATATGAATCATGTTGTTAGGGAGGGACTGGTGGAGAGCGCTGGGTTTGCAAAAGTGTGTGTGTGTGTGTGTGTGTTGTTAACGGTGGTGCTCCCATTTTAATTGAGCGGTGTTCACTACTTTTATAGGTAATGTAGCAATAAACCAAATAAAATAAACATTAATTCAGGAACAATTAACTTTTTGTGTGTGTTTAACATCCTGATGTATCGCATTCGTCTCTGAGCCAAAGAGCTCCACGGGTGTCCAAAAACTATTAAAATCACATCACTGCTGCTGGAAATACTCACGTGAGTATGGAGCCAAATCCAGACCAATAGTTTTGATCATTTTTTTTCAAATGATCAAAACTGTTGTCCTGGATTTGGCTCCATAAGTGAGCACTAAACATGTGTTAATCCACTCATGAAAATAGTCCCCAAACAAACGCACGCACAAACGAACAAAACAAGTGTCCAGCTTTTTTTTGTGGAAATTACTGAGCCTTTAATAAAAAAATTAATAGATTTGTCTACACTTTTAAAGATTGATGTCTTGATGGGGAATCAAGGGTCCTGGGGCTGAGAGCCACAGGCAGGGGTTGGGGGAGTCAGGAAGAAGGCTATCAGTGTGTTTTTCACAATAAAAGAAGAATAACATCTTCGTTGTTCTTTAAATCAACCAGAGACTAAACAATACGTATACCTGACTATGATCAAATTACGTTTGTCAACATGGTTACCAGTATCAGACTTCTTGTCCCTCATTTAAAATCAGAAAATGACATAAAAAGCAAAATAACGCACGGAATGGGGAGAAAGTGTAACAATGGCATCAAAAGCTGAAGTTGGATTCCCAAAATAAAACAAAATCGTCATCTTTACTTCCCGTTTGAGGAGTTTGGTTGGCGGTAAGCCTGCGTGTCCATGAAAGAAAAGAGAGAAGAAGTTGAAAGTGAGTACAGGAAACAAAACAAAGACTCCACCTTTCAGAGTTACTTGACTAAACAGTAACTCGATCCAGAGTCCTCCGTCCCTGGCTCGCCTCCAGAACAAATGCAACATCACCCCGAGGTGCTGTCCGCTGTCGGCGAGGAGGAGCGGGGCCGAAAGACGCCCTCCTCCCGGGGAAATGGAGGCGAGGCACATCTATTTATCGTCTCCCCTCTCTGGCTTCGAAATTCAAATCTGACGTTTTTCAGACGAGAAGAGGAGAAAAAGAGTCAGAGGCTGGAGCGACGTTAGCAACATTACGGCGCCTGTTTTCCCTTCAGCGGGGGAAATTAATGACTTATTGATCAAGAGAGCGGGTGAATAAAATGAAGCGAATTAATAAATAAGTGAACAGGTAGCGGAGAGCGGGGCCATATGTGGGCTACTGGTTCACATTTGCAAACATCATGGTTGGCAGATTCCATTTGTTTTCCATTCCATTACGACCAAAACAGGGCCCTGTACGCACTCAAGAGTTCATTTGTTAAAATGGGATACTTTTAAAAGGAAATCTGATGACAGCTCTTATACAAAGCCCTCCATGCTTACATGTTCCCACACTTTTGAAATATCCTGCAGTACCGGTATTCAAATCCATGTTTAAAGGGGCAATTAAAAAAAACTTTTAACGATGGCTTGTTTTGAATTATACGAACAGTTAAATGGCAATAATTCCTTTTAATAAACGCTCCCGTCGCTGGAAAGTTACACGCCGATTGGAGCCTCCCCTTAAAACTTGCAAAGTACATATCATCAGGGCTTGGTCCGGGATGGTCCGGCTAATAAACAATTATTCATAACAAATTATTGCCTAATGTATCAAATTAACAACATGCGGCGTGTGAGATTTACGCGCCGCGCTCGCCGCATTTATTACACTTACTTAAAGTATTCAGGGCCACACATTTGGTGTTAAACACGTCTTTTTTCTTCTTCTTTGTGTGTGCGTGCGTGTGTTTTATTGACGGCGCTTTATAGCGGGATACGTGAGATTAACAGTGTGAAGTGTGTTTTTGTTTGCTTGATTTATGGACGCCGTAAAGTCATGTTTATTGGGCTGGCGCAAATAATTAAATGGTGGAGTTTTTTAAGTGCAATATTCACCTAATGTAAAAAAAAAAGGAACGGGAGGAAATATTACCTCGTAAAGTCGGAGTTATCTCGAAAGTCAAGGAGTCAAAATATTTACATCGATAAATCCGTCCTCAACACCTCGTAGCTAACGGGGGGGGGGGGGGGGGGGGGGGGGAAGGGGAGGGGTTGGCGACGGGCCGAGATGGATGTTGGCGGGAGAGACGCTGCGGTTGTTTTTCACCACTTCTAATTGTCTTTTTACCCTCCAGTATGTAGAGTTTAGGACAAAGAGGAGGAAAAAGTTACCAGACTGCACAAACACACACACACACACACACACACACACACACACACACAAAACCCTGATTCAATATGTTTCATTCAGCAGAGCAACACATAACCTCTAACGCACACACACACACACACACACACACACACACACACACACACACACGCACACACACACACAGACACACAGACACACACGCGTGCACAGAGGCACACAGTCAAAGACACATTTCAGCCATCTAGGTCAAAAGCAGCAAAGACTGAACCAGAGTCAGATTGATTCCTTAAGATATTCATAGTAATCTTAACATTCCTGCTTGTTGGGTAATAAGACACTTTATCATCACATGCGGTGACAAGGTGCATTAGTCTTGACCTGCCACAGGGGCGGAAAATAAGGAAGAAGAAGAAGAAGAAGAAGAAAAAAAAGACACAAAAACGGATGCAGTTTGATCCCCATAACAACCGGCTTATTGATTCTAACACGACGGGGGCCGATGCTGCTCCTGGAGCGAGGAAGGTGACGAGGAAGAAGAGGCAGAAGAGTCCCCAAAAGAAAAAAGGGGGGACAGCTCTGTTTGTATGTGTTTGCCTCTTGTTTGTCTTTGTTGTCCTCTCTCTCTCTCTCTCTCTCTCGTTCTCTCTCCCAGAGGAAGTTAAATGTCCGCTTTGCAGAAATCCAATAGACGTTCAGACGCACTCGGCAGCCGAACCAGAACTAACGTTTTATATTTTATTTTATTGTATCTTTAGAACTTAAATGAACACAGAGAAAGTGTTTAGGGGCCCGACTGACACCGAGATCGCCCCGGCGTCCCCCCAGGGGACTGACAGTTCATGACGGGTCTGGGCGGTCCTCCACAGTGAAGTGTGGAGAGAAAATGAAACTTTAACTCTTTTGGCTGAAGCAGATTGTTATCTTATGACACCATTTAAAAATATACTAATATACCAAAAATATTAACACGTCAGATGATGCAGACATCACACCGACATGACAATAGAACTGGGATCAGGGCTCCGGGTGGGGGCCAGACGAGATCGTGCAAATATTCTCATTTTCTATAATATCTGCATACGGCGACTTCCCCTTACAGAAAGATGGCGGTTAGGGTGGAACACCAGGTCCTCGATGGGACAAGCTGCGTCTCAGCATTCTTCCTTCCTGCATGGAGTCTGAGCCTCTGGACCCAACCCTTTGAGTTTGTCCTTCTGTTAACTTAATATGAATTAATACATTCTAAAAGAAAAAAAAACGTGTATGTGTTTATCTGTTTGTGTGACTTATTTTGTTCCTCTCAATGAGCTGTGGTTTTATTGACCACACGGTGTCGGTTGTTGGAAGTGTGATAGAACCTGGCAAAGATGGACCCTTCAGTCTCCCTTCTCTCACTGTAAAACAAACAATCACACGATCACATTTTACAACTTGACAAAATAGGGAGTAATAGCAGAGAATTACAGACTCGCAACATGAACACAAGTACAAATCACAGGATCATCATAACATCATCATATTTAAAGGATGACGTCGGAGAGAAAAAAACCCCCTCAAAATGGCAGCTGGAAAACAACAGGAGCAAATAAAACGGCTAGTGGCTCCGTGGATTGACAGAACGTGGACTCAATGGAAGCGCCAGATGTGATCGATATCATTTATAACATGTACTGCGTTAAAGCCAACCGACCCAACAATAGCAGGCTACTGGCAATATGAGCATTCCACACAAACACACACACACACACGTATGTGCATCTGTTTACACACACACACACACACACACACACATACACACACCCCTGCCGCAGTGCCTGAGCTATGGCCTAATAGGATAATGAATTCAGTGTGTAGAGGCGATGTGAGGACCTGTGGTGTGTGTTGGCGTGAGCGTGCAGGGGCAGCAGTGGGGGTTAATACAACATGATAAATATTTGATTTCTGCTGGGGCCGGTCCCCACCTACAGAATGGGAAATGGCTGTAATGCGATTCAGAACAGATTGTCCTCTGGGAGGGCCCTTTGTGTGTTTTGCTCGCTACGCGTGTGCGCGCCCGTGTGTGTGAGTGCGTGTCTGCGAGCATAAAGGCCCTGTGACTGCATGTAGTATGGCCAGGGGAAATAAAGGAACAAATCGGCTTACAAATCACCGCGGCACCGCGGCGAGCAATGGCCCCTGTCTGACTATCACCCACCAGCAATGACCCCGAACACAGCGATCAAGTTGATACGGGCTCTGACGGGACATTATGCGCGGGTTCAGGAGGAGGGAGCGCCGCGGCGCCGGCCGGGACGCACTAGTTGCACTAAATGATTTGTGTTTGTGTGAGGGGGAAGAGAGAGAGAGAGAGAGAGAGAGAGAGAGAGAGAGAGAAGCTCCCGCGACCGGAATGACGAGTTCGGGTCATAAAAGGCCTCGTGGAATACGCCGCGTGGGATCTGAATAATCAAACACTTTGAAATACGGCACATGGTTTAAAAACGGGACCATGTCAACGACAGATTTGATTCATTACTCCATTGGTTCATAAATACGGAGAGGATTTGGTTTATTTGTGTTAAACGATCAAGATCATTGTAAAGAATTTGTGTAATATGCGGTCATTTCTTTTTTCCTCGTTTAATTGTCTACCTGATGACACAACCTAACCTCTCCTCAAAAATATGCAAAAGCAAATGTGTTTTCAAAGAAACGCAGCGCCATTTGCTTTAGTTTATCGACACAATAATGAACTTTTTTTTTGCTGAATGCATCTGAAAAATCCTTAAAATATTCACGCAGAGCAAATCTGCGAAACATTCAATAACGTACGTGTTTTTCCGCTGTGTTTTGGAATCTCAAAGCAAAGCTCGTAGTCTTGGCTAGCTATTGAAAAAGTCCAGGATGGCAGGAAACCCACTGTAATGTCCAAACCTCGACTAAACCGTGATTAAAACCCTCACTTTGCACCTTTCAATAACAGTTTCTGGCCTCTAGGGGGCAGCACAACGGGCTGTACACACATCTCGATAGCTTTCACGTATCTGTGTGTCCTTCACACATCTCGAGAACCGTTCATCCGATCCACCTCACACTCGGTGGGGACCCAAGGAGTGAAGTCGGTGCAAGATGGACACGTCCAATATTAATACACCAATACACAAGCCGGGGTGGGGCTCCGGGGCTCCGCGGACTGAGTCAAGCGTGTTGTCTGCAGCGGGTTTTGCTGCTGGATGTTGGAACTAACGTCATAATTAAAATCTTCCATACTCCCCTGACCACTCAGTCCCCCTCGGCGTCTCCCATTGACGCACCACGCTTTCAACTAACTCTGATGTAAAGCCAGGCCGTCATTGTGACATGCTCATAACAACGAACCTTCACTTCTCTGGACTGCATGCTATCTGTTCAAGGAAAAAAACAATGAACATAATCCACAACCCTCCTACACGCAGGCAGAGTGGCTGCACTAAGTTTATTGCATTTCTTTTCATAGACACAAAAATGTTCAGATTGTATTTGCTGTGATTGGAGCTCGCGATCACATCGTTTTGACTCCTGATTGTAATTTTTTTTCATTTCCTGCATTTTAACCAGCACCATTATACTGCTGCAGCTCAAATGGGAGGGACATCACTTCTTCAGAAGTAGTCATGAAAACATTTTTTTATCATGTTTTCTCAATTTGTCAAAACAAATGAATATAGTGTGAAACAATGGAATGGAACTGGTGGGAAAGTAGCCCACTCTACCATTAATTACTCTTAATATTGACATCATCTTTTTTATATTTAACTCTGTATTCATTTAATCGTGTACTTCTGTGTACATACACCAGCTCCTGTTGCTGTTCCTCACGATTCTTCCCTGTTTTACCCTTTTTTTAATATTCCCACATGTATCCAAGAAAAGGTGAGATATTTTCTGATGTCATCACCCTCAAACACCAATAAAGCAATTAAGCACAATAAATTAATTAGTATTTTGGATTAAATACATTTTCTGTAATGAAGATAACTCGTCGGCAACTTGAATACTTCTCAACGCTCTGGAATTATTGGAAATAGCATAAAGTATAATACTAATGATATTAGAGTAGCCATCATTGTAAATGATTGTTCTTTATGACTCGCCTGGTTAAATAAATGTAGAATGCACTAATACTGGCTTTTGACAGAATGTGGCCTCCTAAGTATTCGACTATTTTTGAGTCTGGACAAAAACATTGAAAAGGTTTTATAATTATAATGGATTAAATTATCCAGTGTGTTCTTGGGATTTTGGTTATACATCTGCAAATCTTATTTTGATAACCTTAGAGCAGAAGAATCGTGGCGCACCGCCTATAATCATGTACCCACCCCCCCCCAAGGTTGAGAGCCACCGCTGTAGTGGTGCATCTTAATATTATCGATACATAACCAATAATGTGTTGAACAATGTCCAAATGCTCGCTGTCTTCAGATCACTGATCTGTCTCTCGCAAAAGACTGAAACAGATGTTTACTCCTTTGAAGAACCCTGGACACACACTGCAGACAAACACATTTACTCAGATGTGCCACCCCCCCCCAACACACAATCATGTTGTGATAAAGTAAAAAAGAAAAAGAAAAAAAGACCACAAACTCAATACTGAGGGGAGCGGCCGATGTGTGCGATATATTTATAGACAAGTGTGCCACACAATCAAGAAGCATTTTGTCCTCAAGTGGGGGGAAATATGGTTTTGGTGATATTGGTTGGCACGGGAGAGAGGGTAATGATTGATTATAGCCAGACAGAACTCTTGTTGCTAATTTAATCATCGCTGAAAAATGACAAGAGCAGTTCTGCAACAAACACACACACACACACACACACACACACACACACACACACACACACGGACGCACGCAAGCACACACTCCAGCCCGGACCCACTCCCACTCCCTTGTCTTTTCTTTTCCTGTTGTGCAATTGTCAGAGCAAATTAATGCAATTAACGTGGCCTTGGGCGGAAAGCTAGGGGTTTTGAGTTTGTCACGCTGCAATTCTGTTATCGAGAGATGAAAAAAGGAAAACACACACACCCACACACACACACACACAATCTTGTGTCTCCAGCTAGGACTATTTTTTTTCTTTCAAAGGAGCTATCCGTTTCCCGCGTGCGTGCGCCGCTGTCAGCGCGTCCTCTCTCATTTTGGATGAGACGGAGACGTCGGCGTCAGCCCCGATGAAATCACTGTTAATGTGTCCTAATGAGTCAGGCGCGCTGACGCACACGCCGGACACTTGGATTTCGTGTCTAGACGCACTGCGCTTGCTGGAGGAGAATGCACAAACACACACACACACACACACACACACACACACACACACACACACACACACACACACACACACACACACGTACACACACATGCGCGGTTGTAATTGCAACAAGCTCGATGAGAGGTGTGATAACTCGGTGAACTCCATCCCTCCAACACGCCTTGTGGATAATCCTTACGCACTTTTGGATAACTATTATAAAACCTTCAAAGTAAATATTACACACGTTTATTTATTATTTATTTGTATCTCCCTTTCTTCACAGCCCCACAGTCTGCGTATCCAATGGCAACCTGAACTTTGACCTTGAGCGTTATTGCGGTGCGACACTTGTAAGAAACGTCTGCGCCTCTATCCTCATAATTGTCCTTGTAAATGTCAATATTTGACATTTACCAGGTGCCATACAGTCAATATTTTCCACTTCACAGTTTTATGTAGCACGTGATATACAACATGCGCATAGCTTAAACTGAGGACGCTAAGTGCATGAGCTGTGAGGTGGTGGGGATTTTATCACGCCAAGGCGTGATTCTCCTTCCCGGCTCGCTCTCGCTGATGTTGGCACTGACCCTAGACATGCAGAGCTGACCCTATTAGCGTTGTTTATGACATGTTTAAGATTAGTAAACACGATAGCAAACACTCCATTACGCTTCAGAGAAGAAAAAAAGAGAGCTCATCACCTCTGCAGCCATTGGCTTTTTAACCAGAGCTCTCTCTCTCTCTCTCTCTCTCTCTCTCTCTGTGTGGGTGTGTGTGGCCTGTTTGTCGAGTATTCCTTCCAGCGCGTTCCTCTGCATCCTGCTCAGACCAATTTGTCCGGCCAGCCGTCTGTGATTTAGTAGCAGCAATAAGAGCTTCAGATGGAGTGCGTTGTGTTTTTTTTCTCTCCTTTAAACTGGTCATTGTGCAGAAACGTGAAATATGCATTTGATATTTCAAGATGCGGCAAAAGCAGGAGGATGGAGCCGCACAGGTAGGCAGGTCAGGGGCCCGGGCTTTTTATGTTGCATGCCGGATGACAATTCTTGAATAGATGGTCCAATAAGACGGTGTGATTATGTGTCGCGAGTTCAAATGCGCAGGAAATATGAGGCCCATATTCAGACCAGGTTGGGACTGTTAATCAGACCTCACCGGCCGTTTCCCAACGACTGTTTCCTCAGTCTTCTGAGCACAAAAATGAAAGAGAAAGATGTTCAACCGGATGGCTTTAAGGTCTGAAAAGGAATTGTGATTTTTGGGAAGAATAATGAGAAAAAGCGTCTGTGATGATCACAATACCATGACAACTATTGAATGGATTGCCATTACATTTGGTCCAGATATCCAAGGTGTCCAGTGGAGGAATCCTCACGACTTTGGTGATGGCCTGATTGTTCATCTAGAGCCTCAATAAGGTCAAAGTCTTTACTTCACCACTGAAACTTATTAATGCCGTAACACAACATAACATTTAGCTACATTGTGAGATCATTTTGTATTTGCTTTATGCCTTCATGCTTTTGCGCAAATCAAACACCTACAGTAGATGCAGCAGAGGAGCTAGCAGAATATCTCCCTGTCAGGCTGGATATGACCCCAACACCCTCCACCTATAAGATGGTGGGGCAGCCTGTAGGGAGGCAAAAACCAGGGCAAAAAAAGACAAATGACCTCAAATGTAATCAGCTTGGTAGACTTCCATAGTACTGGATGGTGAATGAAATAAGCTAAACCAAAAGCATTGATGGTAAAGGTTATGGTTTTGGCCTTGCCCTCCCATTTTCTTGCTGAACCAGCATTAGTTCAAAGAGTTATTTGAGAGGAAGGCTGAAAGAGAAATTCGATTAATGTATTTGACATAGTGCGCACAACAGGAACAGTTATATGACATTTGACACAACAGACATATGTGATATGTGATGATGTCATCCCTTTAAAGGGGTGGTGACGCCATGAGCTGCGGTGACCTCGTCTCACAGCAGTTTGTGAAAAATGAAATCCAATGATTCCTGGACGTGGGACACTTGTGTTTAATTTCTGCTTGTCGCTGAGCACAGATTTCACACAGACGTTAGGTGGAGGCAACAAAACCACTTAACTCAGTCGACACGTCACAACAACACGGTGGGACCGGAACACTGGTCTCCAAGTTGAATGTCCTGTTTTTGTTTGACCCATCCCCCTCAGCTCCAGCCGACCATAAGCAGCCTTTCTCACTGTTTAATGCGTTTATTTGGCGCGCCCAACGCGAAAACGGATCCCAATTGACTTTCATTGGCAACGTTTGCATGCCCACCGCCACGTAATGCGTTGATGTATTTGTGTGCGACCACGCTGGCTGTAGACGAACGTCCTCCCCAATAGTCTAGACACCGGTGGCGGTGGCTGAAGACCCGGATGCGACGTGGAGCAGGACTCCTGATGAGCTCGCTGGATGAACCCACCGGGAAGACCGGTCAACCAGAGGTCACTGGCAGCTGTCGGCAGCGGAGAGAGGAACCGTTTTGAGGGTTTGACAGCAACGAGATGATTGTCTCACGGAGCTCCTGGCAATATGGGATTGATTGAACTGAAAGAGTGAACACCTTCAGTCACATTTATCGGTCGGTATTAGCTTATCTTGCTGTTGCACATCTTCATCAGCTGTCACAGGTTCAGCTGGATGTCGTTATTCTTTTTTTGGGAGAATAAACCCAGCAAATAGTGTACGTAAAGGCAGCAGAGCTGAATGTCAGCCGGGTAATAATAAAGACAAATCCGTCTGAACCAAATCAGTCTTGGAGATTCAGCCCTGCTGCTAATTAGAGCCGGGGTTATTACCGACTGGAAGAACAGTCCTTTTAATTCAATCTTCAGCTTTAATAGTGATGTTTAACTTGTCATGAGGACGCTGATGTTTTATAAAGGACAGCCAGAGCTCGTTTAATTAGAGCAAACTCGGAAGTGAGAGGGGAACGGCAAACGGTGTGGCAAAATGCTCTTTTCTTATTTTTACAATGGAAAAGGAAGACGTGTGATCGACCTCGAGGATAATCACCGATACAAGCAGCAGAATAGATATACCGCTGGTTGGGTTTTTATTGATGAGTGTGGTCTTTGTGCACGCCACTCATTTTGAGCACTAAGAGAAGTGGTAAAACTGACTAAAATGATCCCCAAAATGTTCCCTCAAATTGTTATATGAATGATTTCCCGAATAGATATTGAAACCCAACAAAAAACGTGTCAAAGGTTGGAATACAGTCCTGGATGTTCTGAAATCAAAGTCAATTTCCCTGTTTTTCTCCGCTGATCTCTGGCATCACGAAGGAAGAGATGGAAAGTAATTTAATTTTTCTTAAAGAAATCTGTGCCTTTGCTTGAATCCAAGCCCGTGATTATCTGGTCATCAACTTCATTGCTTTGGTTCACCATTCTCATCTGCTTGGGTTTGAGCAGCAGCAGGTAGCTGTCGTCAGTGATAAAGCCACTTTGCTCTACCAGGCCTGCACCAACCAGCAGACAGCTGGTGAACACAGCGGAGCATTTAGCAGCTGTAGAGTACCATATCTTTTCCACGAGTTGGTGGAGACCTAATCAGAGCTAAAAGCTGCGTGAATGTCGGACCTGTATTCATCCGTTTTGCCAGTTACACATAAACTCTGTTTTTTACTGGACGTCTAAAATAGGCGCCCCTTTGCTAACTAGTAATGGACCTGGTAAATGGCCTGTACACAGCGCTTTTCTAGTCTTCCAACCACTCAAAGCGCTTTAACGCTACATGACATCATTCACCCATTCACACCCTGATGGGAGGAGCTAAGGTTCCACCTGCACATCAGCAGTAACTAACACTCACACACCGTAGGCACAGCTACGGCAGCAATTTTGGGGTGAAGGGTCTCGCCCACGCACACATCGACATGGGCTAGCGGAGTCGGGGATCGAACTGCCGATTCTCTGATTGAAGTACGACCCTGCTCACCACTGAGCCACAGTCGAACCATATCAACATAAATGGGGGAGAATACTGCATGTCAGTGGTGTTACAGCTCGCTTCAGCTGCTAATTCTCGTAGACTGTAGATGTTGTCACTGTGACATCACCCGTTGGATTGTGGACTTTGAGTACTTAGAGAGAGAGAGAGATAATCCTTTATTAGTCCCTCAGTGGGGAATTACAGCAGCATTGCTCACAGTAATAAGTAAAAAGTTGAGTTATTTTCTTTGTCCGTTGCCATATACTGTACATATATTTTTTGCAACCAGAAGAGGATGGAGCTAAGTTAAATTGAACGCTGAGTAAGACGTTTTTAGGCGACATAAAATGAACTAAAAAAAACGACGTGAAAGGGTTAATAACGTTATGAGACGAAAGAGTGACGACTCTGTGACAGCATTGTGGAAGAAATCTGTCTCACGAGGCATATCCGCCCTAAAGCATACCCTGCTTTATATATACCCTGCAGTAAATGAACATCATGCTGTATTGAAGAAGACTTGAAACTAGAGATTGAGACCATGAACTCATGTTTACAATGTTTACTGAGGGAATAAATCCAGAGAGAAGTAGAGTCATTTTCTCATAGACTTCTATACAATCTGACTTCTCTTTTCAAACTGAGGATGCGCCCCCTGATGGAAATGAACAAGAATGCAAGTTCACTCACTTCAGCATATTGGCTTCACTTTTGCGACCCAAAGGTTGCCGCTTGGTTTAAGGTGCCAGCTAAGTTATGTGCAGATAAATACACAGAGATAATACTGTTATCATAGCAGGATGCTTGCCTCTCCTTTGCAGGCCACCATTAAGGTGCCTTTGCAGAAGGCACTTAGGGGAACAGTTGTATGCCGAGTTATGTACTCAACTATTACTGTGAATGAGAATATTTCCCAAAATAATTTCTTTCTTCAGGAGGCTGCATCGAGGCATTTTTATTTATTTTTTTACATTAAATGATGATACATTCTTTTTATTGAATCATCACATGTCACCGTTTTTTATCCAAGATTTGCTAGAAAACAGCGTACAATGCAACTAAATTGAGGCGGATTCGTTTCACCACTGATCTGAATAACCATGTGGTTCAGGCAGCAAACAACAAACGTGCTCATCCATACTGGTTCATGTGTACCGTATATCCATACTGATGGAATCACAACCCATTTGTGTGATTCAGAGGAAACACGTTGGCCTATATTCCAAACAAACACACAAACATGTCCATACATGTCTGTGAGCTGCTCATTAAAGTGAGCATGTTAGTGGGATTAGGATCCTGTGTTTGTGCCCACAGAGCCTGTGTGTGTGTGTGTGTGTGTGTGTGTGTGTGTGTGTTTGGCTTGCTGGCTGCCGGAGGCATCAGCTCTAAAGTGTGTGAAATGACGAAGTAGCCAACGGTAGGCCTTTGGCTACGAAGCAGCATTGAGAAGTGTGTGTGTGTGTGTTTTTTATGGATGTGTGTGTGTGTCACATACATATCAGACATATGTCAAATTCACTGACACATCTGCTGATGGGAGTGACACTGAGCCTGGAGGCCCTCTCCATCCGTTCCTCCCCCCCCCCCCCCCCCCTCCTTGACGTGGAACAGTCCTCCATTTGGGCTGCTGGGTAATGAGGCAAAACGATGAGAAGGAGGGAGGCTACGAGGTTCAGTCAGGTGTCAAACTTATTGGAGGCTTAACTACAGCACACAAGGTGATAATACAACCAATACAGCGTGTGTTTGTTTTATACAAGCAGGGATTTTAAGTGATGTTAGAGGAAAGGCATTCTCTCTTTTTTTTATTATTAATTCCTTCGTCACTTGTTTCTTCATATGTTTTTTTACAATCATACACGTATAAAACAATTTAAAAAAGAAGTTCCCTCTGCCTCACCATTCTGCATGTGTCTAGTTTCTTCCTTCCTCATCGTCTCTCCTTCTCACTTCATTCTTTCCTTCCCCAGTCGTTGGGGTAACTTCATTATCCCACTCTGCCTCTATTCCTCGCTTCCCCCGCCGCACAATAAGATCTTTTTTTTTTTTTAAACATCAGGGAAGGAGTGATGGTAATTCATTTTTTTGTTGTTCTCTTTGTTGCTTTCTTTAACATCCTATAGATGGCGCTGTTGCCCACGGCAGGAAGGTCCTCATTGATGTTCACGGCCCTCTTTCTCCTTTGTCGAAAGGGAAAACCTCTCTTTTCTTTCCTTCTCTGGTTTTACTGTACCTTTGATTGCTGGATGTGCCTCAAACAACGATGAAACTAAATGATCCGATGCTGATGATGCTTCCTTCTCTCACCCACAAAACTATAACAAAATACAACTCTGTGTGTATCAAAAGGGTTTATTCAACACATTGCTTTGCATCTGCTCTATATGACCCACATGTGGACTGAAGATCCAAAAGTATCACGGGATTCTCTTTGTGGGAATCGAGGGGTTCAAGCTGAGCTTTTCCTTGAAATGTTGTGTTACTGTACAACATGCACTTTCATTACATTAAAAGAACAAAACAAAATAAAACACCCAAAAGGGAACGACGAATAAAAGGGAACAGATGGTGAATCCTGAAAAATAGTTTCTAAATCACCATCTGTCATCTGTCGTCATTTGGATGTACTTTGGTCTCAGAGGACGGGCACACTCTTTCAGGTTGTCCTTATTGTTGTAGCCGCATTCAAAAGAAAAGAATTAAAGTGGATCCTCACTTAGGTGAAGTTTGGTTATTATGGACCACAATAAGAGCTGCCATGTACGTGTATTATAAGTGTTTTTGTGTTCCTAAGCTACAGTAAATAAACGATTTATAACCCCACTAGTTCATTTGAACAATGAAGCCAAGCAAAGATGGAAATATTTTATTAGGAGGCTGCATGAAATGTTGACATGTGCATTTTTTTTCTCTAGACAGCAACGCACTTTTACTTTTACATCTGCACTGAGAAGAAGTGACAAGTGGTGCATTACCTGTAGTGACAAGTGTGACAATCAAACAAATCAAGACACTTAATCACAATTGATATTTTGGGTTGCAACTGTAACTCTGATAAATGTTCTAGAGACTCTAAACAAAAGGAAAGAAAACTGAGGAGCGGATTATTAAAAGATGCGGGCCACAATGGAAACACACTTTTACTGTACTAAGAATTATTGCAATCGAATGAGGGTATTTCCTTTCCAAACCGCGTCACCATCCGAACCCAGAGTCATTTCTATGCAGTGCGTGGAGCCGCGGCAACCGCTTCACCTGCCTGCCTTCGTGGACGGATAAGAGGCGCTTGCATATTCATAAGAGCAGATAAGAGCTACCGATGCAGCTCCCTTTAATTGAGAATGATGGAGAGGGACGGAGGGACGGAGGGACATCTGAGTGCAGGAGAGGAGGGTGGAGGAGGACGGGGAACGATAACCCGGCGCTTGCCTTGATGCATTAATTGAGGGTATTAGAGGGAGGGATGGATGGACTGGGAGGTGGTGGCGGTGGGCGGGTGGTGGCGGCATACCACGGAAATGCCAGCAGTGCCAATAAATCACTCCCGCCGGTGATTGACTCTGCAAATGTAGTCTGGAAAAGGCCGGGGAAGTTGGAGGGGAATCAATCAAGGCGCTCCCGAAACTTTTTCAACCCTCCCGGTTCTGCCGCATTCCGGCGGATAAAAGGTTATCATATCAACTGAGCGCCACGGGCCGCGACCTGGAGACACTTGGGCTTTTTGATGTAGCTTTTCAAGGACAATTTAAGCACTGGAGGGACCTGCTGGAGTCCGTTGGGTCCATCAGCAGTGAGGGAACGCGGTTATCACGAGGGCAAACATCTCAAATCTTCACAGTTTTGGTCATTATTCCTGTCGGTTAGGCTTCCTGTTTCATGACAGGGATAGAAGAAAATTAGAGCATGTTCCAGGAGCTTAAAGAGGCACTCTGGTAATCTTGCATTACGCTTCCTTAAAAGAGAGGGTCAGACAAGAATGGTCAAAATCGAAGCAGCAGAGATTGAGATATCCCAACTTTTAGTCTCAAGTAAGAGTTCAAGCCCACAAAACACTGGATCCTGCATTTCCCATAATGCACCCCTATAGCATCTGTCATTACAAACCCTGTGCTACAGCTCACATGTACACACACATATATCATATTACTGAGACATAGAAAGCATATCTGTAAAGAAGGAATTATGACTAGGCCATAATATTGCATAACATACTGTTAATAAAGAAAAATACAAACAATACAAATATATCTATGGATAATGATGTCATTTGCAGCATTTTGGGCAAGCATTTTTATCATGCATTTGGGTGTCAGGAGTGTCTACCAACCCACAAACTGAAATAAAATAACCCTTTTTAGATCAGAAAACACGTGATTCAACAAGCCAATCAGATGTGGCTCCACTTCCTATGTCACAAGCAGACTCAATAGAATACATCGCCCCAACAGAGTACCTCCACCCACGGATTGAGAACTACTGAGAACTACCCTTGCAAAGGTTGCGCCATATCTTTTTTGCAAGCCATTCAGAGCAAACAGGGCTTAAAGAGACAGGCGCTAAAAACAGAGGGTTCCAGGCGGATGGTGTGCAGGTACATTCAGACGGACAGCAGGAGAAAGGAAAACCCCAAATACAAGCAAGAACCTGAGAATGAGCATCACATGTCTCCTTTAAATTGGATGTTTTTCAGGTCGCAGACATACAGTAGGCTGTATCTCTCTGGCAGAAGGTCGGAGGGCAGCAGCCTTGATGCTATTATGGGATGTTGGGTTGTTAAGGGAACTCAGTCTCTTTGACCTGCTTTACCAGAGGTGGCCTCCGTGTCTCCAACTGAGCCTCGACCGCCATCACCACCGCTGCGCCGCCCCGGCTTCAACCACCAGGCCTTTTGTGTGTGTGTGTGTGTGTATGTGTGATTATGTTAACATGCCTGGCTGTATGCGTATTTGTGAGTTTTTTTGTGTTCACCCACCACGGTTCATATTTCCATAGTGTGTGTATGTTCATGAATGTAGTAAGTGTCCATCTCTAGTACTGTTTGTATACTAGTGTGCATGTGAGTACATACCTACATATCGTGTCTGCCTCCGGAAATGTGTGTGTGTGTGTGCGTGGTGTGTGTCAGAGATGCCATTGTTTGGCCTCTGGAGGTTTCATTAAGGCCCAGTGTCCAGAGGTAAAAAGTCATTCATCTCCCCTGTTTTGAAGAGGCAGCTCTGGGCTCCATCCCCCACCTCTTACTCCTCCTCCTCCCTCTTCTCTGGCCTCCCCATCTCTTTTTCCTCTTCCTCTCCTTTCATTTTTTCCTATATCCTCAGCCACTCTTTCTCTGCCTCTCTCTTTTCATCTCCTCCTTTTCCGTTTTTGTCCATCACGGTCTCAGAAAAAAGAAAAGGAAATCAAGTCTAATGCATCTAAAGAAAGGAAATAAAAGTGAAAAAAAAAATGAAAAAAGTATTGCAGAGGGAGCGAGACAAGCGTTTGATGTCTCTCAGACGGACCGGCCTGTCTAATGAATCCTTCACCAATCCGCTATGAGATCAGCTCGTCTCGTTTTTTTTTTTGTTGCTCATTTTTGCCTCCGTGCACATTAATTAGAGCTGTCAAAACTTAAGTCTCTCC
The DNA here is from genome assembly GCF_009769545.1 of Cyclopterus lumpus. Lineage (NCBI taxonomy): Eukaryota > Metazoa > Chordata > Actinopteri > Perciformes > Cyclopteridae > Cyclopterus > Cyclopterus lumpus. The sequence continues at coordinate 4,853,138 of NC_046968.1, read as the reverse complement.
CTCTTTCTCTCTCTTTCCCTTTTTATTTTGCTCCTTCAAGTGGCTGAATGGGATAGCGTTAATTAAAAAGATATCAGATCATAGAGGCCCCCTGAGCGCTAGGAAACCGTCTGGGCCCTCGCTTCCCCCGACAAGTCGAGACATCGCGCTTTTTTCATGTCCGTAACACTCCAAAGAAATCCTGGTCCCTTTTGTCCGCGAGTTAGAGCGACGGATTGAAGTTCACAGGGTGGGAGACGAGAGGGTGTGTATGTTCAAGTGTGCTCGCACGCATGTGTGTGTGTTGAAGTGCTGTGTTGATAAAAGCATCTTTCTTTTTGTGTTTAATTGTGTCTCAGCTTTATGAAAGCCTGGACTTCTCTTCTGATGAGGACTTCAGAAGGTTCACTGTTTTAAGGGGAATATCTTTACTGACAGAGCAAAGTGCTACATGAACCTTCTCTTATGTGTGCGTGTGTGTGTGTGTGTGTGTGTGTGTGTGTGTGTGTGCACATGGGTGGAAGAATACAAGTTTGTGTTAACGGGTGTGTATACATGCGGAGACATCGGTTTAACAACAAAGAGAAAAGTAGATCAGTGACTTCTCGAGTGTTACTTTTACTACAACCAGGAAGTGGCACGTTATTATGAATCCTGCTTCTTGGCAAGACCCGCCCCGAGCAGCATTCGAGCAATAGGATTGGCCGTACGTCCATGCTGATTTCCCCCTGACCAATGGGCTATCCTGGCCCTAACTACTCCGGCTGCTCTCATGATGATTTTGTTCGTTACTCACGCAATCAAAAACGAGGAAATTTACCGCAAAAAAGCACACACAAAAGGTCTGGACGGGAGGTCGCGGGAGGAATCGATGTTGATTTATCTGTCATGTAACCTTTTTGGGGGGTTATTTCAACCCAAACAACGGTCTTTTCCTAAACCTCACTCAGTATTTCAAACCCAACTGAATAGTTTCCTGTTAAGACAGAGGATCATTTTGAAAAGGCCGCATGCGTGTAACGAGCAGTAATTGACATGTGTTGCTGACTTGGCTGGAAAACGCACGGAAAATGGGTGGCGTAACTTAGCGCATGAAAACCGCTGTATCAGGATACATCAAACTACTTGAGGTCAATGCCGAGCCTCCAGCCAATTGCCTCAGTTCCTTATTGCGCTGAAGTGGCACGGTGAAATTAATGAATGCACTGGCAAGCTAGTAGCTAACTCCTTGGTAACATGCTAGCCCTAGCGGCCACGACGTCCTTTGAAGTTAGCAATATTAAATGTTAATCATGCCCATTCCAAAGAAATGAACTGATCTCAGTCATAAATGTGCTGTTCAACGAGCGTCTGGCATGCACGCGTGTTTGCAGCTGCCTGCCTCTGTGCACATGACTAATACACATCTGTTAGGAACGTGTCATTGGTTGCCACTGTTATTGATGTTGATGTATGGCTTTCATACATTCACTGACACACACAGAGAGTGCTGTTGTGTTGCGAGATCAGTAATTTGTAGTTAATCATTTGGGCTGAAGGGGGATGAGGATGGGTGAGAGAGAGAGAGAGAGAGGGGGGGGGGGCTTCTCAATGGCGGTGGAGAAGCGCAGAGACAAATGATGCACACATATACATACACACACACACACACACACACACCCTCCAGAAACCTAATTAATTTTGTGCAGTGTTTCAGAATTGATTGTGGTCATTCCTACTTGTAATTTTTCATCTGGTTTTCGAGGGCTTCCTTCTTTCTGTCATTCTCACCCGTCTGTATTCCTCTTTAGTGTGAGTGTTTCTCACCATATATATGAAAAACTTGCATTTATTACATAATGCACATTGAAGATGAAGATTACTGATTTTATTGAAGATGTTTTGTTTTTTTCATTCATCCTTGCATTCACTTTCTGCTGATCTGGGGGCCGAGTTGCGGGGGCAGCAGGCCAAGCAGGTTATTCTGGACGTTTCCTCTCCATAGCAACGGTTTCCAGGCGTTTCTCAGGTTTCTTTTTTTCCGCACATGAAATCAACTCGTCCTGTTAGATGTTTCAGTTCAAAAGTAATATTGTAATTTTAAGACATAAAAAGTAAAAATATGTCTTTAACTGCGTTAAAATGATCTTTTTCCACATCACAAGTTTGGTGTAACAAAGCTGAAAAATGTCTTCCATCACAAAGATTTTTAAGGATAAACACACGTCTGTACACAATGTTATTAATTACCAATGAAACCCTCTGAATACAGCATGTATTGGCCTTTATTTTCAGGACACGCATAGAAATATATATTTTTCACACGTTGAAGATGATATGTGCGTTTTTTCCACATGGGTGGGTTAAAAGCAATTGCAGCAATGCAACAAAATCTATTTTTCAAACAAATTCAAACAAAAATCGGATAATCATATAAAACATATTTTAAAAACCTCAAGAGAATAAGGTAATGAATACAGACAGTGAGAAGCACAACTACCATGTTGAGTCATCGGTATCGATAGAAATCACAGAATAAAAGCACACTTTTTCTGCATCTCTATTTTAAAGGCTGTGGCGCTTTAAGAAAACCCGTTAGCCCTCAGAAATGAAGGAAATTAATGAATCTGATTATGGCTTTGTCTAATAGTTTATGCATCACAATTTCCTGTTTTTAATCACTACAATATCAGTGTGCAGCCCAAGGGCACTGTTTTAATTCTTTTTGTGTTACCAGCAAAACCAAGGCGGGAAAAGAAAAAATTATAAGATTAATAATTGTTTTGCCAGGATCTAATAACAAGCAATAAAAACCAGCCAACCAGAATGCTGCCACCGTACCCAATCTGGGAGCTATTATCAGAAACTCTTCTTCTTCTTCTTCTCTCCAATTCTGATACATATTTTAATTTGCTCATGGCAAGGGAATAACGCTGTCACATGAACAAAGAATGATCTTCATGCCTCATTATGATTTACTCTGACCAATGACAGACAGACAGGCCGATGGAATATTTACAGCCTTCCGAGGAGACATTTAGTGGGAACACATCACAGCTGATGCGCACCTGCTATTTACAACTTCATGTGTGAGTGTGCCTGCAGGTGTGTGTGTGTGTGTGTGTGTGTGTGAATGTGTGAGTGTGAAGCTGCCTGTGAGTGTGTCTAAGTGTCTGCGTGCAACAGGAAGACGGAGTGACAAGAGTGGCTCGCTCACATGGCACCATATTGGAGCCGATGTTCCATCAGTAACACAGACATAAATGCTCTTTTCCTTTTAATTCCTCCTTTCCCTCGGCCCACTACATTCCCATCATCTCCCTCCCTCCCTCCCTCCTTTTGTCTGAGCCTTTCATTTAAAGTAGGACACCTACTGCACTGCTGTCTCCCGGCGATCTTCGCCACATCCGCTACGTCTTGTTAAAATGGAACGAAATAGGAACATTTAACATCATTGCAAAGGTTTTTCCACCTAACAACCCACCGCGGAGGTACAGGTTGTCAGGATGAGGGACGCGTGTTGGAGAAGGACCTTGTTTGCTTGAACGGAGGAGCACTACAGGGCCCAGCGTGCTTCAGGTATGCAGTTTCAGACGCAGTTAAGACAGTTAAGACAAGCACTTCATCTCAAGCAAATGGAGGTTTTACGACACATGTCTGCCCTTAAAAGAGAGATTGCATTCCCGCGGTTTGTGCAAGATTTATATTCGAGGAAAATGACATAAAACAACGGCAACAACTAAATAGGTATTTTTTATTCTGTTCCAAGATAGAGTACATGTTTATGTTGAAACAAGACCTTATGTCAAACCGTACTGGCATATTTTATCTTTTTACTTTGTCTACATACACTGCAGCTGCCGTTAAGAAGTACGTACTGTTGCATGAGGCATGAGGCATGCATTCAATCAAACACACTGCTTTGTCATTACATGGCACCTTGCACTCTGACCCTCTTGCTCATTCGTCTGCTTCGCAAGGGATTGTGGGTCAGAATAGCCAGAAAAACATCCTGGTTTGCGCACACAAATGGTGAGGAGAAGCAGCAGGACATCACAGTATTTTTTGGCGCACTGCTTTTGACATACTATGTATTAGGATAAAATATTGCTAACGTTTTTGTGGCATACTAAATAGTCTGGTAGTATGGGTATTGGAGGCTCGACGGGCATGGAAAAGTTCACACTTCACAAGAGTTCATAGTTCACAATTTCAAAGTTTAGAATCCCACAGTCACCACATGTATATTACTTTATCATTTTGCTTTTACTTGACTTTTTAAAAGCCAGCAAGTAATGCAAAAAAGCGATCCTGCGAGGGAGGGGCTGTAACGGTTCACCAAAGTCAGTAGGATTCATCCTCTGGGGACGGCGAATGTCTAGAAGGTCAATATAGTAGTAATAGATAGGTCTACTGACTTTGCAAAGCCCCCAGAGCTCTGCAGCTTGACATGACTGATGGAAGAGTTTTCTGATTTGTCACCTCTATGGTTAACATTTGGAAAATTCAGTCATATAGGGGCACTTTCACACGCGATACATAGTTTCCTTTTAGTTCTGGTCTGTTTCCTGTTCACACTGGATCAAACTTTCCCTTCAAATCCATTTCTACAGTTTCATGTTTTGGCCACAAAATGTTGCAGTGGCATTGGTACTCAATTTCAAGAACTCCCAACCAAACGTCCTCCAGAGGGCTTGAATACCTGAAAGGCCTCCTGTTCTCCTGCTTTCCAGTGTGGTGGGTGTTCCAGCGCGGCGGCGGTGAGGTCCATCTGGAAATGCTCAGAGAGTCCCGTCTCATAGCGGCTGCCGTCACCTCTCACAGTATTTCACTGTTTTATGGACACGACCGTCTCCGGAGCTCCCCGTCTCCCTTCGGAGCTTCTTTGGAAACATCAGCCGGCCTTTTATTTACAGCCTCTGAGCCCGGGCCTGCTCCCCACTGTGGGAGGTGTGTGCGTCGTGAGTACGATTCAGGAATATCAGCTGACAGATTTGAAGAGAGGTAGGAATGCACCGTGTGGCTGCTGTGTGAACGGATGTGTGCGCACAGCTTACTGGTGCCAGAGGGCCCACTGCAGGGGCCACAGTTGTCTGAAACTCTGCCTTTCACATCAGAGCTTTTTTCATGATCCAAACATTTGACCTCTACCAGGTTTGTTAATTTTGTCTTACATGTTGACATGGTAATATTATCCCATGCCGGTAATGAGGTTTCAATCTACAAGAAAGCAGTCTGCTGGTGTCATTTGTCTATTTCATTGTCTGAGCATGTTTTATATTGAAATGTATTCTTATGCTTGTGCTAATTACAATTATGTAACGTTTTTTTTCTGGCTTGATTTGTTTTTCACATTTCCACTTTTTAGCAGTTCCATTACAGCTCCTGCATTCATTAGTCCTGCATATTTTATGAATATAGGAACCAAATGTATTGAAACAAGCCCGGGCCTTAAAGCATGAGGCTACCTGGCTACCGAACAAGCTACCACTGACCTGACTGGTTCCCAATAAATGTAATTTGCTGCTGCCTTATGTGACACTTAAAAGCACCGAACCTGGCCTCGTAAAAAATATATGTTCTCATACTACAAAACTGAATTGGTCAATTATGTTTCGAGGGAAACATTTGCTCACGGATCCCCACAGATTTATTTGAAATACGTGTCTAATCATAGTCTGTTCATGTCCCATGTGAAACCAAAAGTCAACATAAACTCATTTAGATTTATGTCCGTAGTTGAAATAATGTAACAAACCACGATGTTTTTACCGAACCTCAACAAGAAGTCTTGTTGCCTAAACATAAGCAAGCAATTTTGTTTCTTTATTTTAATCCGTTACCGTGATGGTCTACAAGATGTTTCGAAAGGCTTTCGTACTGAGGTATTGTTCTGTTAGCCTGATGCAATATTTACTTTGGCTATGCATATTCAATTTATTTCATTTTCCTCATGTTGATGCACATCGTCTCTTTTCATAAGAATGACCTTTTAAGTTTTGATGCTTCTTTTTACTTATTAACATTGGATTAAATGAGATCATGGTACAATATATAGATTGAGTGCAGACCAACACTCCTGCTTTTTATTCATGCGTTTATTAAATGATTATATTCGTTGTATGTTTGGTATGTTTCTTAACCTGTGGTTTAAACTGTAGTGACTGTACTTTGACCAAAACGTTCTCACTCCCAACTCGACAAGAGTGGCCCTTGGCATCTGATACGGGGTCTTTATGAGATTTACTGAGTTTCCAACTAACTCTACTATAAACCCACGTTGACTTATATTACTATTCCATAATATGATCTACTCTTGTGCTCCCGTATAGAAGAACCAGCCTTTCAGAAAACAAAATCATTTTTAATGTGATAGCACAGCGGAAACATGTTTGAGAGAAAGCCGTACAGGACAACACCATCTAGTTAAACCTTCAACAAGTTATAGATTATTTATTAACGGTAAAATCACATAATAGTCCCTGAGAAAACACTGTTTTGAATACACCTGCAGAAGTTGGGTCACTGATGCTATGACAATGCGTGTGTGTGTGCGTGTATTAGTGTGTTAATATAGATGAAAATCTACCCGAGAGCGTACATCCATGTTCAGAATTTAGAATATAAAGTATGGAATGGCACGTTGTGTGTGTTTGTTTGCATGTTATACAGATGTGTGGTTATAAGAGTGCGTCTCTCAGTCGGCGACACTTCATTGTGTGTGTGTGTGTGTGTAACATGCTAGCAGCCCCACTTGGCCAGCTGACAGGCCGCTGTCTGATTATAAAGGCACTTTACTGGTATTAATATTAATGCCACTCCATTTTATTCAGGATGTCTGCCTGCCACTCCGATGAGACTGCACTTTACTGCTTTAAATGGTGTGTGTGTTTGACAGGAGGTGTGTGTTGGTGTGTGTATACATGCATACTGATTCATGTGTGTTCGCCTGTGGGTCTGCGGCACAAATGCAGTTGTCAGAAAGAAAGAAATCTTCTAGTCCATTAGCACCAGGGCAGTTTTAAAAACTTGACCCCCCTCTTATTTTTAAATAAAATTATTTTTATTTCTCCCGTGCATGTTTATTTTTTGGTTCTAAAACTGATTTTTGTGACAAAGGGGTTGCCCGCAATGCCAAGACATGCAAAGTGTGTTTATTTAAGTCGGATTGGAAGCAACGAGTGAGTCAAGGGTCAAGCTGGAGCGGCACTTGGGTCGCATCAGTGTGATACGTTTTTGAATTTGGCTGGCATAATGCATCATTTTTGTGCGATTTGTTCCCTGCTGTATATTTTTTGAACGGTGGTTTTCTATGAGTACTTTAAATCAGAAAGCAACAAAAAAAAAGCGACGTTTTTTCTTTCAGAAACCTTGACAAAGGCCAGCTCCACTTCCTTCGTTCTTACCTTCCACAATAAAAGCTCTAGAAAAATAGAGACAAGACAGATGAAAAAAAGATAATTGTCAAGACTTTATCATCACATAGCATCAGTTAATAATCAACAGTCTTTGGCGGTTGGAGTCTATAAAGAGATTTGTAATCGAGGGGTGTCTGCCCTGAGCGGCAGCAAGATTTTGAGAATAACGACCCCCGGAGCATGTGGAGAGGAATTAAAACCTTGACTGACTACAAGAGCAGCACCACACAGATCAGTCAGGACAGGGACCTCCCCGACACCCTGAACCGCTTCTTTGCCCGCTTTGATAGACAGCACAGCGGAGCAACAGCTGAGAAGAAGACCCAGCCTGAGGAGGAGGAGCAGACACTCTTCCTCCAGCACCACCTGCCTTAAAGCCACCACCATTTTCCCTGTCCCGAAAAAGTCTGCAGTCACCTGCCTCAACGACTACCGCCCAGTCGCCCTGACCCCAGTCATCACCAAGTGCTTCGAGAGGATGATCCTATCGCACATCAAGAACGTCCTCCCAGCAGATCTAGACAGCCACCAGTGTGCCTACCGAGCAAACAGGTCTACGCTGGACCAGGTCTCCATCACCCTTCATACAGCCCTGTCTCACCTGGAGCACCCTAACACATACGTCAGGATGCTCTTCATTGACTTCAGCTCTGCCTTCAATACCATCATCCCCCATAAACTGGTGCATAAACTCAAAAACCTTGGACTTTCTACATCACTCTGTTCATGGATTCTGGACTTTCTATCAAACAGACCACAGAATGTGAGGACCTGACATCGACAACCACCATCCTGAACACTGGTGCACCTCAGGGCTGTGTGCTCAGCCCAGCCCTCTTCACTCTCTTCACCCAGGACTGCTCGCCCATCTATTCCTCCAACAAAATGGGGGACTCATCTCAAACAACGATGAGACGCACTACAGACAGGAGGTCCAACATCTGGCTGAGTGGTGCTCGGACAACAACCTGAACTCCACCAAGACCAAGGAAGTCATAGTGGACTTCAGGAGATCCAGGAAGACCACACCCTCTCCACTCTACATACGTGGGGAGGAGGTGGAGAGGGTGGACAGCATCAAATTCCTGGGACTCCACATTACCATTACACATCACACCTGGTGAAGAAAGCCCAGCAGAGGCTCTTCTTCCTGAGGAAACTGAAACAAGCTGGCCTGCCCCCTACACTTCTGGTTAACTTTTACCGAAGTGTAATAGAAAGCATCATCTGCCAGTGCTTTACTGTGTGGTACTCCAGCTGCACAGCAGAGAACAGGAGGGACCTGGCCCGGGTGGTTAGAACCACACAGAGGATTGTGAGAGTTACCCTCCCTGACCTGGACACCGTGTATGCGGGCCGCCTCCAGAAGAAAGCCAGAAACATCTACACAGACATTACACACCCGGGGCTCTCTGTTTGATCCACTGCCATCAGGAAGAAGATTCAGGACTATTAAAACCCGGGCTAACAGGCTGAGGAACAGCTTTTTCCCCAGAGCGGTTTCCTCCATCACCCCCACCACCCCACCCAGCTCACACCGGACAGTGCTGCGGGGGGACACAAATAGACAATAACACAACACTTTTTCACTTTTAAGCCATTACTGCCTCTGTTTTATGTTTTTTTTTTTTTAATTTTAATGTTTTTTTTTTTTTTTGCCAACTTAATTTCGTTGTATGTTTTTTTTACAATGACAATAAACATCCTTACCTTATATATATTGTTTTACCATTAAGAAGAGAGATGGGAGAGTGATATACTGGAGAGGAAAGGGGAGAGAAAAGAGGGGGTGACGTTCAGCCAAGGACCCTAATTGGATTTGAACCAGGGCTGCTGAGGTGCATCTGGGCACCCCGGATTTTATCTTCTTTTATTTTGGTGATACTACTATACACCTAAAAAGACTATATATATATATATATATATATATATATATATATATATATATATATATATATATATATAATCTTATATATGAATATATATATATATATATATATATATAAATGTGTATGTATATACATATTTATATATTATATATATTCATATATAAGATCATATATATATATATATATATATTAAAAAAGCTTTGTAGATCTGAGAGATTGTTACCAGAAAGAGGTGAATGTAATGTCGAGATCAGCTATGCCCAGAAACAGATTTATGTAGAATCTGAGCAAGGCCCATTTACGGAGCGAGCACTTTCACTGCCACCTGAAAGGTTGCCATGACGACTTGAGTGGCAGCTGACTGTGTGATGCTATCGCATGAATCTCGATGGCTGACGAATGATTTAGACATGAGAGTGAGGCGTTTGTGTTTCCGTCGCTGGCCCCGGACATGAGAGCTTCCGCAGTCAGGTATCTCACACCATGCAGATTACATCTGGAGTAGAGGGAGACTAGAGGATGAGAACCACTGACCGTGATGTCCTTCGACTACCCATTAATGGACATGAGTCACAACTTCAGAGTCAAATGAAATACACCGGCTCACTATGGAAGAGAGTTGACGTTATGCCACCTGGGCATGCTCATTGTGGTTTGTGATGAGGTCGGCAATGACCGGGGCACTTTGCTTAAATGAGGCCAGGGTGATCCGGCCTACGGACTTCATGAGCTGCGCTGCTATGGGTAAATGGACCTGTTCTTGTACAGCGCTTTTCCAGTCGGATCATTTAAATAAATGAAATACTTCATCATTCAGCCATTCACACACTGATAGCAGGGGCTACCATGCAAGGTGCCACCTACCCACCAGGACTAATTAACCATTCACAACTAAGTAAATGGAGTATCTAACATTCACACACAGTAGTCACAGCTACGGGAGCCATTCGGGGTTGGACGTGGACTAGCGGAGCCAGGGATCGAACCACCGATCCTCTGATTGAAGGAAGAACCTGCTCTACCACTGAACCACAGCCCTTCCCTTTGTTTCATTGAAAACTAAACCATAAAACATAATAAAACCTCACAGTGTAACACCTGTACTTGTAGGAGGGAGACGACTACATTAAGTTACGGGATGAGAACCTTGCAAGTCGTTCCTTTTTATCATGACAATTTCTTCACGTTTCTGCTAAGTGAGCCCGTAGAGGGCGTTAATGGAAACAGGACGTGTGAACATGAGGGCGAGAAGTTTTAGTCACAAGGCAAACGCTGGATACTCCGATCGCTTTAGGAAACAGAATGGTTAAACACGTCCTGGCTGCATGTGTCTCAAACGACGATGTATATACCCTGGTAGTATAGGTAGGTTAATTAAGAATTACAGAATTTACATCTGACATTCAATATATCAGGCAGAGACACACTCGTTTTGCCAATGTTAGCTATTTAATGATGTTCTCTTTTTTTAATGCAGCTTCACTGAGAGAAACACACAACGGGTTTGTGATTCTATTTTCCCATTTGCAATTGTTAGCTAGCTGACGTTCCTTCGGATGCAGTGACACCAAAGCGTGTGGCAATGATTAATGATGGCAGGCAATGATGATGAGAGGATGCAGAATATGTATTTTTGGTAATTCCGGCTGACAGTTGTATAACACATATGTTTACAAAGCCCCCCGAGGCAAATTTTTAATTTGTAATTCTGGGCTAAATAAAGTGAATTGAATAAAATTACAACCTTTTTCTTTGTCTTTTTAAAAAAATTTTTTTTTGGGAAGGTGGTCTTTGAAAGTTAAGGCCTTAAGTTAAAAAAGTTGAGAACCTCTCTCATAGCAACAATGTACCACACACAGACTCTGGGTCAGTAGGATCCTAATAGTTGGTCTTCTGCCTGCGTTGTTGCATATTTGCATCACTGTCGATATGAATAGTTTGCATTCACCCGGTGTGTTAAACGGCCTTTAGTTTGGACATGCGTCTGTATTTGAGGCTGTAGATTTTTTTAATGTAGAAACACTTTCACTGTTTTGCCCTTTTGTTTGAGGATGGATAAAGAGTTGATCTATCAGACAAAGATTTGCTAGTGGCTTCTTAAGCTGGTAGCCCCCGACCGCACAGACACGGCCACAGACACACACTCCCCTGTGTGCGTCTATCTTGTTTTTCTCTTGTTGTTGGTTGCGGTGTAGGTCGTCTCCTCCTCTGTCTGCCATCTGGGAAGTCTCTCTCTCCATCCATTACGGCCGTCCTGGGACGGAAACCCTTCAACACCAGCGTGCCCCGCAATCCCCACACGCATGAACATGTAGCGTGCGCACACACACACACACACACACACACAGACATAGACACACACACACAGACACAGACACAGACACACACACACACATGCACTTAAATCCAAGCAAACACAAACTAATGGCAGCACACTCAAACGTGCACACGGACCTGTATGTAATGCACACAAAGAAAATGCAGCAACACATATAAACACACGTGTGTGCATCCTTTGCATTTCCTGCTTATGGTAGGCAGATAATTCACAAGCAAACAAACAAACAAACAAAACTGAAAAAACACGTTTGTTGCCAATAGATCTTACAGTACTCTGGTGTGGTGAAGCGTCTTCAACGGGGGGAAGAGTGATGGAGAGAGGAGCAAGTGTCACGTTTTATAAACGACGCAAAAAAACGCAAACAAAAATCAACACTTTGTGGCGAATTCACAAAAGGATTGCGCATTTTTTTGCGGCTGCTAAACTGCATAAACAAGGCAAAAAGAAGAGAAAGAGAAACTCATTTCCTCCTAACTGTGTGGCCAACAGTTTCTCGGGGCTCCCAGTGCTATCTACACGTATTAAATTTGATTTGTATTTGGAGCACAATTGGCCCCTCGCTATACAAATGAGCCTCGCTGCAACAACAGTCAAATTTTCTCTCTGAAGTTGTTCTGCCCACTGGATTCTTGGCGCATACTTTGCCACGTGGATAATTGCAATCAGCTGCAAAGCTTTATGGGTTTGTTTGACACTTTTATCGAGACATAAAAACATGGATGACTAGCAACTTCCTGATGTTAAACTCACTAAATGCGGGACTACTTGTGGTTCCTAGAGTCCTAAAAAGTAGGATGGGAGCCAGAGCCTTCAGTTATCAAGCTCCTCTTTTATGGAACCAGCTTCCACTTTCAGTCCGGGAGGCAGACACAGTCACCTCATTTAAGAATAGACTTAGTAGTGCTTATAGTTAGGGCTGAATCAGGTTTGCCCTGGTTCAGCCCCTAAATATGCTGCTATAGGCTTATAGGCTGCTGGGGGACGTTTTAGGATACACTTTACATCTCTTCATTGCACATTACTAACTCTACTTCTTCCCCGCAGTCTTTGTGCCTTCTCGCCTCATAGGGTCCATTGGACCTCGCTGTGTCTGAAGCTGGTCCTGGGTCTTGACCCCGTGCTTCCTGCATCCGGCCCCTGGCCTCCTTCACAATGGCCCTGGCCCCTGCCTTGGCCTTGCTGATGCCCTTCCTCTCTTCCTCCTTCTGTTTCATGGATTGTGGAAATATGGATCGTGGTCCATGCCTACTACTAATTATTCATACATTTCTGTCATATTCATTGAATGTGTTGTAACTCTAACGCTGTTCATCTGTACACATGACATCTATTGCTTCTGTCCATCTGGGGAGAGGGATCCTCCTCTGTTCTTTTTTTAATTTTTTTGGGAGTATTTCCTGATCCGATGTGAGGTCCTGTTACAGGGATGTCGTATGTGTACAGAATGTAAAGCCCTCTGAGTGGAGTTTGTAATTTGTGATTTTGGGCTCTACAAAATAAACTGAATTGAATTGAAAAATGTGCCCCGACTAATGTGCAACTCACAGAAGTCATTATAGCGCAGAGTGACGCGCAATACACAGCAATATCAGCTGTATTATAAGGTGCACCAGTGTTCAGGATGGTGGTTGTTGATGTCAGGTTCCCTATCCTCACATTCTGTGGTCTGTTTGATAGAAAGTCCAGAATCCATGAACAGAGTGATGTAGAAAGTCCAAGGTTTTTGAGTTTATGCACCAGTTTATGGGGGATGATGGTATTGAAGGCCGAGCTGAAGTCAATGAAGAGCATCCTGACGTATGTGTTAGGGTGCTCCAGGTGAGACAGGGCTGTATGAAGGGTGATGGAGACCTGGTCCAGCGTAGACCTGTTTGCTCGGTAGGCACACTGGTGGCTGTCTAGATCTGCTGGGAGGACGTTCTTGATGTGCGATAGGATCATCCTCTCGAAGCACTTGTTGATGACTGGGGTCAGGGCGACTGGGCGGAAGTCGTTGAGGCAGGTGACTGCAGACTTTTTCGGGACAGGGAAAATGGTGGTGGCTTTAAGGCAGGTGGTGCTGGAGGAAGAGTGTCTGCTCCTCCTCCTCAGGCTGGGTCTTCTTCTCAGCTGTTGCTCCGCTGTGCTGTCTATCAAAGCGGGCAAAGAAGCGGTTCAGGGTGTCGGGGAGGTCCCTGTCCTGACTGATCTGTGTGGTGCTGCTCTTGTAGTCAGTCAAGGTTTTAATTCCTCTCCACATGCTCCGGGGGTCGTTATTCTCAAAATGTCTCTCAATGCGTCCTCCCTGATGCCCGTCTGACACAATTAATACAACTAGATTTGTTTTTGACATTATTTATAGTATATTTTTATCAAGTTATAACATGCCATCTGAATCATAAAATATATATATATATAACATTTTAAAACTAATTTGCTTGTATCTTACATTGATAAAATAACCACTTGCAGCACCTTGCAGCACTTACAGTACATATGAGTGTAACAGCGACAAGCCTAAATACAACAGTGACAAAAGAAACATTCTGGCTCCACGGTGGGACCACGAGGTCCCACACATCGAGACTCTTTAAACAACACGAAACATGTATCTTCCTGTCATACCGAACAACAATACCACTGGGACAACTATCGATAACACGTGTCCGGGTCCTCAGTGCCTCACGGCGGGAGAGCCACGAAGAGAGCAGCACACGGCTCTCTCCTGTATCGAGTGAGGAGGAGCTGGAGCCCCGAGGCATTACAGACTGACTCCACAATTAACCCACGCGGAAATCGATCTCCATCACCTGTTCGTGCTCCTCTTTTTGCATCACTGCAAAGTGTTAACACTGACCGCTACTAACGCACATCTGCATGCTGAAAATGAAATGACACATTCTGACATTAGACTATACTGTCATGAGACAAGACCGAAAATGAATTATTCTCATCCGTCAACTGTTACGGCCTACTTTGGGGCGGTACGCATCACGTTGCTCTCTCAGGACTTTTTGTCTACTTTGCACTCTTGTGAATCACAAGTTACCTGTTGACTTGGGTCCCATACACTGGCCATCCACCAGCGTGGACCTCGGGAGTCCCTTCGGCCAGAGAAAAGGGAAATCGAAACCCTTGCCTCCATGAATTACCGCGGGGCACGCAAGGTCACCTGGGGAGACGTGGCTGAACTGGAACGTACCGGACAGCGTGCGCGTTATGCCTTTGTGCTGCTGCAACACCTGCATTTTCTCTCAGTGCATGAATAAAGTGTTTTCATATATTGTAGGGATGCACCAGTCCAGTCTGCTGGATCACTATCGGACCAATATAGACCTTCACTCATATGCAGATGTGACCAATCCCCATGAGATACAGTTTCTATGTCGGTGTCATTATGAAAGTGTTTATGTCAGTTATTCATTGAGTTGTGGTAAACTGCCACTTCAGTTTTGAGTGCCGTAGCCTATTTTATTCTTTAGTTCTGTGCAGTGTGGTATACAGCTTTTAACTTCAGGAATAAAGAGAGCACTGGTTTCAGATCAGTTGTCAGCGTCGGTCGGTGTTCTAAATTGAGCCAAAAAGCACATGCGTAGGGAGAGAAAACAGCTGGTAGAACATCTCTAATCTCACAGTGCTGAGCTGCTATATAGGCTGACTGGGTCTTGTCTGAACAAGTAGCTCAGGCTGTTGTACCACGTTCATAGATATCCCACTAAATCTAGCTATTTTAACCCAAACCATGTATTTGTGTTGTCTAACACTGTTGTTTCCTGTGAAGGCAGAAGTTTATTTTGAAGGGACTGTCTGCATGTAACGAGCTGAAATTGACAAATTGCGCTTTGAATAATGAAGAGTAACTCGTTCGTAAGATATCATACAAACCGTTGTTTGAGGATATGTTGAGTAACTTATGGGAAGCTAATGTTAGCAATATTTCTGTGTGTCGGACAATGTTTTTTAGCTTGTACTATTATGTCCCAGTGACCACTGATCAGCAACATGTACATTACATTGCTCTAAGTTGCAACCCCTTTGCAATAATCCACCACTCTCTTGTCTCAGAAATCTATATTTCACACTTCTGATGCACCTGATTTTTAGGAGAAAAAAACAATTTCATTTGTGGCTTTACAGTGGTTGATACAAATAATTAAAAAAAGAATGATCGCAACAGAAGAAAAGGAACATAATCCCCACAGCTCAAGGTATATTGAGTACCAGAACGGTAGTTAATCAAACTTGATCGTGAAATAACGTTTGTAAAGCTCAGAACAGAGCAGATGGATGGGACGTGTCAACGTAATAATAACTGAAGAGCTAACCCTGAACATTACAAACCTGTGGCACAATGAGGAGCAACCACACGTCCTGTGTTTGAAGGACCGCCCCCATCCTTTTCATCTGTGTGTCCTCATGAAAACCTCCACCCGCTGACCACCACCTCTCCATTCTGTTCCCTCCCCTTCAGCAGCAAGTGAGCTGGTGACGGGGGGAGAAGGGGAAAGCGAGGCGGGGATGATGACGGCGGCAGGCTGGAGCTCAGTGCAAAGCTCCGGGTTATCAAACTCATTAATCTACATGCCATAGTCACCGGATGAATAATTGTGCGTTGGATTTATCTGCCAGTGTGATAGCTACAGCTCGGCTCTCGCCGCGCCATAAACGACACCGCATTGTGTCTCGGCCTTGTAATTATTACACGCTTTGTCTTTGCTCAGGGTGGAAGCGGGTTGGAGGTGGAAAACAAAAACACAGTTCCACCTCTTCTTTTACAGCTTTTCTTAAGGAATCATCTCACCACCCCTCCCTTTGATGCTTAATATCCCCCCTCCCTCCTCCTCCTTCCTGCCCTCAACCATTCTGTCGCATAGAAGAAACAAGGCAGGCAAGAAAAGGGGCCCAACACAAAGCTCGACAAAACAGGCATTTTATAATGTTTACGTGCACGTGTAAAGAAATGTAACATCCCGAGGAGGCTTTTGCAATTCCACATAAAATATACGTGATGGATTTTAAAAAAAAACACTCCTTTCATAGCGAGTTTGTGATCCCATTTGTGATACAAATATTTATTATGTCACCAAATTGAGTGACAATTTCTGTACATTTTATCTTCCCAACATGATGGTCTCTAAATGATCTTTCACACAGCCAGGAATTTAAAAGTAATAAATCCCTTTATTTGGCCGATGACTTTTGACCCCTTCAAAGTTAGCGATTAGCTGAGTTGAACATAGTGGAGAATTTTGCAGCAAAAGCGACAGATATTGTACGGAGGAGTAGGTGGAGACCAAAAACAGAGCTACAGGGAGAGGCTTAAAAGCGTCAGGTGGCCACGGACAAGAACTCTACTGGACGTGTCAATCGGCAACTCTTCATCATATCAACTTAAAGCTGTGCTCGGCCACCGGGGACAAATCAGCAAGAATGAGCTATGTTTTGAAAGTATCCAACCAATGATAGCAGCTAGCAGCACTGGCTACAAAAGTCGCTCGATCTCCCACCCTTTCTAAAACTTTAATACATTACATCTAATACACATTTCCGCCGTTAAGCTTTAAAAGGTAGCCGTGTGTTCACAGCTCGTTTGCGCTGCCCCTAGTGGTTACAAGTGAGTTATTGCCAGACGCACGGTTCGTCTGCACGTTCATGCTATGATTTATCACAGCTTCACACTTTCACCACAGATACACACATGCCGCCGCATACAGCAACATGTGTAAACATCTCAAGGCTGCTTGTTGGTTCTTTTGTCTTTTTGATCTGAGGTGTAGTTCTCCCGATGAAATAAGAGCACAGAACATGAAAGAACAAACAACAAGCGTGTTGGCAACGACGGGTGAACACGGCAAACAGGTAAACAGGCTGTGTGTATTTCCAGCTCTTAATGCTCTTTATCTTCAAACAACCCTTTGTCACCCGCTCTGAGCGTGTGTGTGTGTGTGTGTGTGTGTGTGTGTGAACAATCCAGCGTCACACAGAAGACTTTGGGAATGATTGTGTGTAATCCAAAGCATGATCAGCATTGTGATAACTTGTTTTCTTTCCAAGACAACAGAGGTACAAACCCCTCATTCTCATGACATTTGAAAAAAATACCATTGGCCAAATTTGTACCCACAATGCAGCGGTAAATGTCCCTTAGCCTGCTGAATTAACTAGGGACACGAGCTGCATCTACATCCGTCTGTCAATCTGTTTACGATGTGTCACACAACATTGGGTTTGGGGTTAATGTTGGACATGTTTCGCGAAGATCAAAACAAATAAATGCATTTATGCTCTTTCAAAGAGTCAAATGTGCCGTCTAATGGCATTGTAGCTGTAATAGTTTGGAATGAAATAATATGCACAGTGATTTCCTCAGGAAACTGTTGTAAAGCTAACTTTATTCTTTGACATCCATTTTGCATCAGTCCAAAAATGACCCAATTTTTATGTTTTCTCAACAATGTGACCCCTTGTTCTCCCTCAGAAGCAATGGCAGAAATGTGATGGAGGAGACTGTGGGTCAGTGGTTAGCAGGTCCTTCTTTCAATCAGAGGATCAGCGGTTCAATCCCCGCTCACGGCCTGTCCTGGTCAATGTGTCTTTGACCAAGACACCCGAATTGCTCCCCGTAGCTGTGTCATGCTTTGGATAAAAGCTAAATAAAAATGTTATCAAAATGTGATGTTGTTATAGCACCGGAAAGAACCTGTAAGCATGTTGTTCCCTGTGCAAACCAAAAGTCAAAACATAATTTCCTCTCAGTTATCCATCCATCAATTCTCTCATCCTTTTCAGGGTCGCCGAGGTCAGGATCTGATCCCAGCTAACAGTGGGCAAAGGCAGGGTACACCCTGGCCAGGTTGCCAGGGCTCTCACACAACGGACCAGTTAGGGTGATCAATTACCTTCAGCTGCGAACGTAACAAATACATCAACATTTAGTTATTTGTTCACGTTGGGAAATGAACACTGGTCTTCTGAGTTTTTTTTCCACCCATCAACCATTAATCCACCACTTCCTGTCTGGATTTTTGCGCTCTTTCTACTTCCTCGTTCTTGATTATGTGGAGATCGGCGCATTATTTTTAGTAGGTATGGAGAAGAATGCTAGAATACAAGTTACCCACTGCCAACAGTCAACATTGGCTTGACTAACTATCACCAAGGAGATCTAATTGGCTAAAGGTAACCCTGGAAATGCTCATGTGTGTTTCTTGTGATGGCAAATAATATCTTATTCTATAATTTAGGTCCGGAAGCTTGTTCATTTCCACTGCAGTTTTTTACTAGATTTCATCATAATTGACAACAGTTGTTAATTTATTCAGTTACTTGATTTTCTTTCTTAATTATTCATATTCATTATTACAATTTGGATCAAAATCTCCTTTTCTAGTCAGCTGTTAAATTGACAGAACAAAGTGAATGGACACCCAACTGTGTGTGTGTGTGTGTGTGTGTGTGGAGGTGGGGGCATACAATTGTGTGGTTTGGAGGCTCTATCAGAGTGCATGTGTGTGCGTGTGACATTGTGTGTGCGTGTGTGTGTGTACAGCAGCTTGTCCTTGAGACAACCTCAGATGGCAGATCTGACTCAAAGACAGCGTTGTGTTTAATTTGTTTTTTACCTACTGGAGGTCATCAAGCCCGGAACAAGTTCGGTGGGAGGTTTGGCTGGGTGGGGGCTGGAGGGGTGACCATTCCCTCTGATTATAAGAGCCTAAACAGACTCTCAGCCCAATGTCGCATTTATCATTTTCAAACAGTTAATATCTTCGGACGAAACGGTAAAGGATGGTGACCCTAACCCGCTCTTGCAGCGGTGGACAGAGGGGAGGTAGGGGGGAGACAGGGAAGACACGGGTCAACCTTCAGATGCCCCAGACATTGTCCAGAGAGAGAGAGGGAGAGGGGGGAGAGAGGGGAGAGAGGGAGAGGTGATGTATTTTAAAAAGCTCTCCTGACCTGGAGGCACCCAGTCCAATGTTTGCTTAAATGGACAAGCCAGAGTTTTAGAATGTGCTTTGTGTAGCAGATTTTGAAATGTGCTATTACATTTCAAAGGACACACATGTTTATCGCACACACACACACACATTGTCACCCTCTCTCACACACACACACACAGACACGTAGGTCCACACAAACACACAATTATTGAAGCTGCATAGGGCATCGGTGTCAGCCTGAAGGTTTCTGGCAAGGTCCTCTGGGTAATACCCATTCACCTTGTCCGGGGTCTGTATGAACAGAGAAGTGTTTGTATTATGTGTGTGTGTGTGTGTGTGTGTGTTTGGACACTTCTTTTGTTGTATATGCGTGCGATCTGACTCATTTTTATGAGACAGAAGTTCGGGAAACAAAAAGGAAGTTTTGGAGGTTACAAACAAATTGCAGCCTCTACCTTGTGCTGTGTGTGTGTGTGTGTGTGTGACTGCATCTGTGTTTGTTTGCACCTGTGTGTGTGTGCGTGCGCCAATATAGTAGCAAATTGAGGAGAGCGTGCTGTTGTGACTACAGGTATTTGTGGACACTGTCTATATGCAAATGATAAAATGATGTGAGCATAATGACCCGGCATTGAGAAAGGCTCTTTGGCTGTTTAGAATGAGGTGGGGGCAATAAGAAAAACCTCACGCGGATGCAGTGGGGAATGCTGGGATGGGAGTATCTGGCAAGTCCAAATGTCCATTTTGTGGTTGTTTATGTGTGGACACACACAGTATGCGAGGGCTAGACAAAATAAGAGAAACACTCGATAATATATAAAAAACAAAAACCGTATGGCTTTAAAACCGATTTAACCCCCCTGGGCAGATATTAGTTGTCTTGACGCCTTCAATGATCCGCCTACTGACAATTAGTGTAATGCACAATATTGTTGGGAAGTCAAACCCAGAGGAATTTGGTATTTTCTCACATTAAAACATAAGTGTTCATGATGGCACCAAACAAAAAAGAAACAATCTCTTCTTGTACGTTTCGATCAGGAGAGACGAATTGAAAGAGCGGCACTTTTTTAATGGTGGTTGTCACCAAATGAGTGTGTCTTCTTTTCTGTGATGTTTGCTTGATTGAGTGTTCTGAGTCATAGAACTCTGTCTCAAACTTGTCATAAATTGCTTTTTTTCATCTCAGTCTAGTGTTCGCTTGCCCGAGCTTTCCAGTCTGGGTTTTGCCTGACTGACCCACAGATTGATTATTGTCTGAGAAATGTGAAATATACCAGTTCTGCATTCCTAGTTTAACATGAACTTTCCTCTTAATCTGACTGCCTCTGTGTTGTGTTTTTGGGGTGTTTGACATGAATTTAGATGCAAAACATTGTCTCTCTAAACCAAAGTGGTCTGTGACTTAAGCTTGATGCGTCCGTGAGGGATTGCAAATATCCGCAAAGCCCAAGTGACATCACACCGTCGGACACAGCCCTTTTGGTGGGGTCCCGAGTTATTGCCTGGCCGCGGACAGACATTTTCTAGAACTATGCAGACGTGTTTGGCCATAAATCATGACAAAACCCCGCTATCGACCTGAGTTTTTGATACACTATCCCCTACAGTTTGGTAGAATAATGGTTTGCCGAGAGGAGTAACCCACCTTGGAGTATAAAAGATGCAAACGTGTCCTCGTCACAATTCCCCGTCAGCTCATGTCTGTGCATAAAGTATAACTGGGGATTTAGATGGTAGATGGAGATTGACAGAAGAATAGTATACAGCCGGGGATTAACAATGTTTAGGGCAACAGAGTAACCTCTGGACAGGGATTTGCATGAAGTCAGTTGTGTGAGGGAGAAAACCTTTTTGAAAACTCCAAACATAAAGTTTCTAAAGTACGACAATAAAGTGTCCAGGCCCCGTCAACATGAGCTGTGGAGAAGCAAACTATCTGTACATGACTCATACAACAGGGCTGGGAATTTTGTTCTACAGTGGTAATTGCAGCAAGTTCCCTTAAATCATGGTGACTTGCCCACTAAGAATAAATCTGTTCATACAAGTGGTTCCACTGATCCGTCGGCTGTAAAGATCTAGATGGATGTGACCTGCAGCAGGACTCTGTATGAGCTCATTGTTATCGGAATGAGTAGGGAAGTGTGTGTGTGGGGGGGTCTCCCACTGTATTTTGCGAGACTGTGACGGGTTAGCCGGGCAAGGACCAGCCTTGGAGCTCCCAGTAGCTGATTCTCCCACACTGATGGGCCGAGTTGAATCCCTCAGACCAACTGTGTAGACCCCATCCATGCGGAAGTGTAGACATATACTTTTGCTTCATAATGAAGTTGTTGCGGGCAGGTTTAATCACTTATTTGAATCAGGCTACACAATGGTTGATTAGGATTGGATAAAAAGGTCCAACATGTTGGACTCCATAGATGTAACCACTTTATTACGTATCACTTGAAAGTGGGGGGACAAAAAGTCTTGTTGTCCCCTTTATTCTGGTACCAATGAATACAGCATTGACAAAAAATGACGTAAATATTACAATAAAAGATCATCTTTTCATGCAAGTCCCTTAGGGAATCCTGATCATCTGGATCAGTTCAAAGAGCCGGCAATGCAGAACAGTAATCAGACCCAACTACTGAATGATGGCTGCCCATTCCAACATGTGTGTGTCCAACAGCTCGACGTGGACACATTTAGTCTGGCTGAAGGAAACAGCCATTCTATTTCCCATCTGGATGTGTGACTCACACTGGTGCTCATTGTGCTCTGGGCTCCGGCTTTGGAGCTTCCTCATGCAGGTTGAATGCATCCCTGCGTTGCACACAGCTGGCGTCCAAATGGCCATAAATAAGAGCTTTGCTTAATGTGGCTTTGAAACTAACATTAGAGTGATGACCACTTTTAAATTGGACACTGCTGCACAGACAGCGTGCGGTGGGAATCTCGGTCTCGATTCCACTCAGAATGGATTTTTGATTCAATACCGATTGTAGATTCAGAGAATAAAAAAAAGGGGGCCCATTATGTCGAGGCTCCTGATCCACAGTGTGTCAAACGATGTGCTTTCTTTAAATCAACTGACTGGCTTCAGTGTTTCAAAAGGTTAGACGCATCAAAGTCACACAATGACACAAACAAACTAACAGATTGACTTTCTCTATTCTGCGGGGTTAAATGACTATGCTTGTCAAAAGGGCTCTTGTGGCTCTGAAGAGAGCGATGCGACAGGTCCAGTGTCTGACGCCAGGTAAATATTATCTGCTCCTTAGAGTGTTGCTGCTGACCCCGTCCACAGCAGTACATTGCTTTGTCTGTATCTCCAAGGTAGAGGCTTGCCGACCTCCATCTGCGGTAATACACTGACGCTTGCTAATTCCGCTGCTGTCTTCTCTCCAAACAAATTCGTCGTAGCACTTCCTGTCATCATAAAACGCATCCTGATAATTTCCGAAGGTAGTTTTGCAGAGAGTTCTTCAGGCCGGATCAGGGGTGGCTTATTGTCACATACTGTTAAGCTGAGCTGACTTATTTCTTTGTCCACGAGTTGGTAATTTGAACATCAAATATAAAAGCCTATTGAGATGAGGAGTGGACATATACAACTTCAAAAAATAGTGTGTTTCTGGTATTTTGTTCTTGCTCATATACGCATGCCCCCGTTCCTGTCCGTAAATGGGCTTTTATGATTGCAATTGTGCTTCTGTCTGCATGTGTTTGTGTCCGTATCCACTGTACCTCCCGTCTCATTTGCCCTGTCGTGTGTATTCCACATCCCGGCAGTGTGTGTGTGCATGTCTCTGTGCCTCGCCGCTGGAAACAGGCTCATCACTGCCGGGTAAGAGGACGCGGCGGCGGCGGGGAGCCCACAGAAGGTGGGGCAACGGAGGAACAGGGGATTGTGGATGCAATCCTAAGTGTTAGTGATGGACTAGACAATGGAAGGTGATGTAGGATTTAAATCAACTCGTCTTTTTCTTTTTTTGCTTGCTCCCCCGGAGCACTTGGATGCTGATGGGAGAGGAAATGGCTCTGTGATGCTATCCGCTGCGACCCCCGCTGGTCGAGGAGCCCCGTCTGTGTGTCTGCTTGTGCCTCTCAGGATCCCTTTTTCTTTTCCTGGCGTGCCGGTGAGACCACGGATTAGAAACGTTTAGCCAGAAGGTTGACGATTAGATCCTCATCCAAATAGTTAATGAGTAATGCTCCTCCCTTAACAACTAGTTAAGGTGCTTATGGGCGAGACGCTGACACCGTGTTAATATGGTGGCAAGGACCAAGCAGCCACCATCACGTTTCCCTGGCTACACAGCGTGTACATCTGTTCGTCTTCATGTCCGTATGTGAGGCGGGGGCTCTCAGTGAAGCTAATCTTAGTAGAGTCCTCCCCCCTTCTTCACTTCCACTGCTCTTCTTTCTCTCCCTCTCTCCCTCCCTCGTACACTGTAAACTAGAAGCTCTCTCCAAATTTCTGCAGCATGCATCATCCTGCTGCACGCCGCAGTTCTAAGTCAGTTATGAATGCTACGCGGCAGAGCGGAGGTGGCTCCGTGTATGCTAGTTGAACACAAGATGATGTCTTCATGCTTCTCGACTTCCATCTCTGAAAAGAAAGTCGAGTCTCAACCGCATTCTGAGCTGATTGCACGGGAACTCGTTTGACCGTTTTTACGGGATAACGACGCCTTTCATAAAACAGCAGTAGACCGTAAATGTGGACTGGGTTTGTGTGTCTTTCGACCCCCCAGTTACAACTGGCATGAACACGCAACCTGCATCTAAATATATGGATAAAGCTATTTGATTATGGGCCTTTGCATTCAAACCGGCTATTAATTCAAATGTTCTCGTTGCTTTTCGATTCTGTAACCTCGACGTGCAAGCTCTTCCTGTCACAGCCATCGATTATGTTGCAAGTGGGCGTGAAGATGCTTTCAAGTAGTGGAAATTATTTGTAAGATCTCGATTTGACGAACAGCGTGATTATGTGTGTGTGTGTGGGTGTGATGTGTGTGAGAAAGATGGTCCCATGATGTATTTATAATTAAACGGCGTGCTGCAGCGAGTGCTGACCAGTAGGATCGTGGCGTATGAATTTGTGTGCGTGCGTGTGTGTGTGTGAGGTGTGTGTGTGTCTGCACGTGTGTGTGTGTGTGCGGGGGGGGGGGGGGGGATGATAGATGACTTGGCCACTTGCAATATCTCCATACCAGAGGGAGCTCTGTGACATTAAATATGGTCACATATGATTATTAATGTAGGACATATTAATAACCGGGAACACACAGGCAATACGGATGGAGCTGCCCCCGCACACCCCTGCTTCCCCGAACAAACACACACAATGAGTCACAAATGAAACGTATAACTTATGACCTGTCAGGTGTTAAATCCGCATTATGTTCAACGGCAACGTCTTGGAGCTACATTTCCGCCAACATTGTTTGTATTATTTGTTTTGCACAGCCTTTGTGCAAAAAATATGTATACGCCGGACCTTCCACAAAATGTCAGTGGGCGGTGGTGCACACACACACACACAGAGACACACACACACACACAGCTGTTTATTCTGGAAGTACACAGATCTGAGTAACCCTTGCTGTGGCTTGATCCTCTCTCCCCATAGGAACTTGTCTGGCTTTACCCTCAGCCCGCCTGAGCTCCTCGTGGAAAATGACACACATGGCTCAGAGCTCTCTGCCGCGCACACACACTCAAACTGCAAACGCTTAAGCACCTTTCTCTGTGTGTGTGTGTGTGTGTGTATGTGTGTGTGTGTGTGTGTGTGTGTGTCTGTGTGTGTGTGTGTGGCTGCTCAGAGTCGTGGCAGAGTTGGGTTGTGACAGCTGAGTCTCAGGAGAGGTTGTGCAGATCAGCGCTGAGCTGAGAACCAGGGGCCCGGCTGTATTAGAAGGGAAATTACACGACAGCAGCCCCACGTGAGAGCCTTATCTCCTGGCTGCTGCCTCTCCCACAGCCCCTTCCCCCTGGAGCCCTCGGGGGAGGATACATA
Source organism: Cyclopterus lumpus (assembly GCF_009769545.1). Lineage (NCBI taxonomy): Eukaryota > Metazoa > Chordata > Actinopteri > Perciformes > Cyclopteridae > Cyclopterus > Cyclopterus lumpus. Next base: position 4,827,594 of record NC_046968.1, on the reverse strand, counting down.
TCTGTCCGACTTACCCCGTGACTGTCTGTCTGACTTACCCACTGCCTCCATGTCTCTTTGACTTACCCCCTGCCTGTCTGTCTGACTTACCCACAGACTGTCTGCCTGATTTAAGCCCTCTGTGTACTTCAAAATTGTGTCTTTCTGCAATGAGTTTACGGTCTTCAAAAAAAACAGAGAAATCTTTGTTCAATCTGAGACCGCGAGGCAAGTTTCTGACAATGTTGTGATTGTAAAATATTAATTTTATCCGCAGCTCAGCAGCTTGGTAACCACTGTTGATCAACATAATATTTATGAGCCGCAATCAAATTTGATCGCGACCGCTCCTTAACCTTGGTTACTAATGTAACAATTAGGAATTACTTATTTATACCCAAAACGTATTCTCTCTCACCCAAATGAAGTGCTCGTGGCACCTAAATACAACCACATGTGCCGCTGTCACATTAAAAACACGGCCAAATCACGTTGTCCTGCCAATAGAGGCTAATGGGCAGTTACAAGATGTATATAGTAACCGGCTGTCGTCATCATGACGTCACCCGGTGGTTTGTCGACCCCCGGTTTGAAGCCTCGATTTCGCCAAATTCTCTGTCGCCATCTTGCAATACGGCCATCGCCATGTTGGGAACGGAAGTGGCCATATTTGGAACACGGAGGAGGGATGTAGAGTTGCTGTATACGTCTCGGGTAGCGGCAGCAACCTGTCAATCACATGAAGCCCGCCCTAAAGCATACTCAACTTTATGGTCCATTCACATTTTCTCAAAGACTCCTATACAATCAGACTAAATGTTTTTAAACCGGAGGAGTCGCCCCCTGATGGTCAGTAGAGAGAATGCAGGTTTTAAGACACAGGTTTTAAGACACTTCCACAATGGCTTCACTCGGCAGAACCGAGTTACACCCAACGCTATGCACCAGACTTGTTAAAAAAGAAGAGGATACCCGCTGTTGTTGCCCTGGGTTACCTGCTATTTTTTATTAGAGACACTGGATGGAACCGGTTTGAATGGAGGTATAGTTATTAGCATACTGAGAAGTTCTTATTGACCTTTGATTTTCCATCAGACTAGTAGGCGATTAGTTAAATGTTATCATCTGGGACAGCACGGGTTCGTTTCATCCTAAAGACATTACAGTCTCAGTATTCTTCTCATTTCTGTCTGACTCTCTGAGGGGAAAAAAAACACAGTGCTAGAGTGCTTAGTGTTTGCAAAGCACTTCTTCTGGTCACTTCTTGGAAATCAAATCAGTCACCGTGGATGTATCGTTTAAAATCTTGCAGTGATTATGGCTTCACCCACTGACTAACTTCCTGTCTGGATAACTTATTGTCTCTGTCGCTTTCTGTCCGTCTGTCTGCCAGGGGACCGTTAAATCAGCGGTGATACAGTAAGACTGAGCTGTTTACACCAGGGTTAACGATGAGGATAGGCGTGTGTACGTGTGTGTGTGTGTGTGTGTGTGTGTGTGTCGATGACGTGTGAATGCTCACACACTCGCAGCCCTCATGCTCCTATCACTCATTCATCCCACTAGAGTGCTTAGTGTTTCACCTTGTGTTAGCTGGCAGATGGTGATGCTATGGGCAATCACACTGCTTTATGAGAGAGAGAGAGAGCAAGAGAGAGAGAGAGACACTCTCTCTCTTTTTTAGCTGCAGAATGACAAAGCATTCATTGTAGGAGCGAGCTTGAATAAAGTAATTTTCAACAAAAAAAAACTAAAAAACGATAGCATTTGTTGTTTCACAGCCAAACTTTAAAATGAAACAGCCAGAGCTCTTTGGGGCAACATCTGAAGTTCTGTGTTTCTGTCCAATATTGACAATATAAGATCTTTTAGCTCTGTTTTGGTCCGATCATCCCTTGGGGGGAAATATCCAGCTCTGTAGCTACTAAATGCTCCATTACGTTCTCTAGCTCTTCCCTAACTTTGTATGTTGTGTGTGTGCTGGTTCTGGACCCGTAGTGTACAGGGTTTGAGCTTCTTCCTTACAATCTGTGGCTTGTGATAAAAAGTGATGACTCAACGAAAAACGAAGATGCTAAAACACTCCATAGGACTGAGTACTACAGATAATTTGTCACAGCGAAGTCACTCCTTTTGATTTCACAGACCTCTGACCTGTTGTTAATAGCTACATATCGATTAGTGCAACTTCCAAGATTTAGTGAATATTTTTTTATTTTTCAGGGCTTTGAAGTCAGTTTTCATCAGCCTTTACACTTTTATTGATCCCCGTGGGTAAATTCTTCTCTGCATTGACCCATCCTTAGTTATTAAGGAGCAGTGAGCTGCAGTGGAGCACCCGGGGAGCAACTGGGGGTTCAGTGTCTTGCTCAAGGACACTTCAACATTCAACTATGGGGAGAGCGGGGATCGAACCGGCTACCTTGTGGTTACGGGACGACCACTCCCCCATGAGCTACAGCCCACCACTTGAATGGTCCGGACAAAGCAAGTTAGCGAAACTTGAGTGTAGATTACATCAAGACTGGCATATACCTCCCAATGACAAGCATCAAAGTTATTATCTTGCATTTATTCTAAATAAGCTTTGCAAATTTTGTAAGAAGAACGTTTAACAAAAAAAAATATATATATATAAATGTCATGGAAAACTACAAATAATATATTTAGTTTGATGTATTCAATAATTGAGAAACCCAGTAGAATTTTATTTTGAGGCCCCAGAGAATGTGCACCAAAATGTGTAAAATTCTGTCCATCAGTTCTAGAGAAACACATATTTTCGTAATTTGTGGCACTCTGTAAGGGTTTCCAAACTATGGGTGAAGATATCTACTATAATAATAATAATAATGATTGGGCAACTGGTCAATGAGTTCCATGTCCTGCTCACCGCCGAACTTTACAGAGTTTTTTACGTTGGCTTATCCAACATGTTCGTCAACCAGAATTTGGTGATGATACAGTAGACCGTTTTTATTGTTGGAGCAAGTTGAGTTGGGTATGTAACCTGACCTTCCATAGTCTCTCTTTGAAAGTTAATTATAGCGCCACCATCAGACCGATTGGGGTCACATTTCCTGTGAAGCATTTGCACACAATTTTATTATGGGGTCATGGGGGAAAGTGTCATCTCTCTGGCTGGTTTCAGCTCACAGCACAAGACAACAAACCCTTATGAACATCAATGAAAGTAAAAAACAACAACAACGCCATATTTTGTTATTTTCTATAAAGGTTTAGCTGATCTTCTTCATCAGGACTGTGCAGGTGTCAGAAGGGACCCACCAGCCATCATATTGTTTTATTTAAATGTTGCTAAACCCTGACCAATGCACAGTAAGTAGTACATCACCATGTATCCAGCTATGATCCAACCACCTCCCTCAAACTATAGTGACAAGAACACACAGACAAAGAAGAAATTCAACCAAGGAGAAAGTAACCAAAACCTTTTTTTTCAAACTAAGTTTTCTTTCTTCTTCAATAGATTCAATTATTCTTTGGTTTTGCGGGCACACACTTCCACAATCTCACAATTTCAATGTGTATGTGTAAACTGAGATTCTTCACTGACTGCAGGAGCGTTTTTATAAATGGATTGTGTGTGTGTGTGTGCGTGTGTGTGTGTGTGTGTGTGTGTGTGTGTGTGTGGACATCTGCTGGTCTCTGTGTGAGTGTATAGGAGTCTATTCGTGTGTGTATTTGAGTATATTTTCGGGGCACGGTGCATGTTGCTATTTCATGACAGGGGCGACAGATGAGTTCCCAAGTCCTGTGGGTCCTGTGCTTTAGTGGCTGGCATACTTCCTCCTGCAACATGACTGGTGCCTCCGCGGATAAATAAGCATCCCGTCTGCCTGGAAACAAGAGCTCTGGAAAGTGGCCCAGATTCCTACACACATGGACCCTGATTGGTCTAGAAGAGGTCCACTTTTTCTTTCTTGCAGGTGCAACATCTTTTTATTAATTTGAGAGGACAAACCTGTGTGACAAATCATTTTGTTCGTATTTTGGTTTGTTTGGTCCTCTGCGCACCGAGGAAAATGGAATACAAATATTTACATTACATTACATGTCATTTAGCAGACGCTTTTATCCAAAGCGACTTACAATAAGTAAGTATTTAATATCCAAATACAGTGAGAGGACATCGTTTATAAATAACTTTTATGTGTATTTATCTCCCTAATACCGTTGACCCCCCCTTTACCAATTAAATTGTTTTTTTTTACAATATAACTATAGATATTTCCTGGTCTTTTCCCACATTTTTCCTTTTCAGTTAATTTTCTTAATACATGTAAAATGTCCCAGGACAAAGTTTATTTGAATTGACCAGACTGAAAAAACTAACTGTATGTAATAGTTGATATTATTGTAACATGCAAGTGCAATTCTCCTTAAACTCTGTTGTCCCTCAAATTGGACAGCCTATGCTTCCTATCACGGAACTTCCTGTCAAAGTGCACACACACACACACACACACACACACACACACACGCACACACACACACACACACACACACACGCACGCACGGACACGCACACACACACACACGTATTGCACACACATATTTCTGGAAAAATAGGTGATCACAAAAATATCATCACTTTCATTTCTTTTGAAGATGTTCTGCTCATTTAATGTGCAACTGGGATGAGACCAGGATTGAACACCTTTTTGTGGTTCACACTGGGACCGCCCCCAATGTACCACCCCTTACAGCCGCCCCAATGATCTGCCAGAATGTCATGTCATGTCATTGTTTGTGGTCAAAAGCACAACAATAAAGCATTTGTTTGAAGTAACAAATAAAGTAAACAAATATCAAGGATAAAAGAACAGAATCAATTTAGATGTTAATATTCTTTTATAATGTACATTGATTTATTTACTGCTGCACGTTAGCTGTCCAATGAACCACTTTGCTTTACAATGCTAAAATACAACTACAATAATATAAAAACGTGTAGACTATTATAGGCTTAAGGTTGAAGTTATTGAATACGACATACTAAATATCTCTGAGACAACACAAGTGACATTTACTTTTAGCCTGTAAGCTAACCCATTCCAATCAGGTCTCCAGTGCGATCACATCCATTTCAGAAGATTTGTGATCCAGTCTTGAACTGCAATGTATTTTGGGAGAAGTTAAATATACCCATAACAATAAATCCAACACTGAATGTTTTCTGTGCACCATGTTTCCGAGTTGAAAACAATGATGTTTGTTGTTAGCCGTCCACTATGGTGTCCTGATGCCCTGGGTTGAGTCTGCGCTGCAGCACAGTTAGTAACACGACCTCTGATTGGTCGAAAAACACATTACACTGTCACCATCGGATGGCAATGTTGGTCTGTTGGCGCACCACTCTTTTTTTCCCTCATCGTGCATAGTGATCACCTTCACGTTTTCTGTAGCGCAACCATGTGGTTGACGTTTGATATTGAGTGAAATATCGATCGGATGGCACGTCATGAAATGTGGTCGAGACATTCTTCACCTCAGAACGATGGATAAGGACTCGAGTGATTCCTTAATGATTCCTCTAGCGCCATCATCTGGTCAAGAACCAACTTTGTCCAATATAGTTTATTTTGGTTTGTGCAAATGTTACGCTAAAATGCAGTGAAAGAGGTGAAACCAGGTTAATGGTAAATGGTCAATGCACTGCTGTGTATTGATCCTGATCTTTGCCCAGAGGTTTTATTAGCCTAAACATAACTAGACATTAATCCAAGGGGTGACAAATTGTGGCCACGAGTCATTTATTGAAATAATCACGCGGGTTGTTTTTGGAAGACACTGACACTAAGTGCCCTATTTTGTTGTTTGGAACAGGGGGGCCTTTGTTGGTTTAATCCCATCCATCAAGCTGACATCTGAATCATGAAATTGAAACAGGACCAGAAGTTCTTTTCTATTTGGGTTGATTGTGGAATTTGCTCAATTATTGGGTAACACCATTTCAAATAAATGGACACGCTCCGGCCAGCTGTCTGGGTGGGAAAACCCCCCTGCGTGCTCAATGAAATGCGTTCTTTGACCGCTCGCCAAGTCTACACCCGAAACTTCATCACTGTGGTTTTGGCAATATTCAGAGCAGAAAAAAAAACGAGCGAGAACCCAGCTTCTTTGGTCTTGGGAGCCCTCAATCGTACCGATTTACCATACGTCTCTATTTCCCAGGCACAGGATGGCGTTGAGCATTATTCAATAGGCGGCTTCGATATCAACTGAGTCGTCTGGTGCTCAGGGTCAGGGATGATATACGCCATC